>NC_141765.1:40944058-41186558 GCF_982258835.1 Parasteatoda tepidariorum
TTTGATTACCAATGAGGCAAACGAGATGTGATTTTTATTAAGTTACGATTCAAGTAAAATCTATTATTCATTTCATTAGGGGTATGAGTTGAATGAAAATGGACAGCATTAATTCTCTTTCTTGATAAGAATGATTATTTTTAGTTTTTCAAAGTATTTCTGATCGAGAAATATGGATTCTTCTTCTATTTATTAAATACATTAATAAAGTGAATCAATAATTTTTTTTAACATTTAATTTAAAAGTATGTTGAACGAACATTTACATTTGTATATAGATAGATGTAGTGAAAACATGAAAAAGAAAAGAAAAAAAAAAAAAAAAAAATATATATATATATATATATATATATATATATATATATATATATATATATATATATATATATATATATATATATATATATATATATATATATATATATATATATATATATATATATATATATATATAAAGCCATTTTAGCAATTTAAAATAAATCTTTTATCACAAATATCACAAAACAATTTATAGTAGGTTGAGCTACTTTTAAAATAATTAAATGTACTTTGAGCAATAGTTTATATTTTCCCATTAGTTAGTTTCGATACAATAATAATTAGTATATTTTGATCCTCTTTCCTTTCATAATTTTTTTTTGGAAGCTAATATTAGTAACGCAAATTAATGCTGAATTAACAAATTTATGATGACTATTTGAAAATATCTCCTTTGAGTTTTCGAACGATATCTTTAAAGACTTTTAAAAACCATCGCTACGATACATATCATCCATACGTCTAACAACGAACAAGATTGCTCGTAAGTAAATTCTCATAATTTAAAATAACAATGACCTCTAGTGAGTGATTTAAAAACTAAATGAAAGAAAGTTGTTTACTTGTCATCGTTAGGATATTTAAAATTTCTCTTTTTTTTTTCAAATAACTTGAGGCATTTTAAGTTATTGCTTTCACCTAATCAACTGTTTTGAAATTAACTTTATTTGAGAATCTCGTAGTTTCATATAATATATTGAAAACCTTCAGATTAGAAATACATAAAAAAAAATTTCATTACCTTTTGAACATAAAATCATCAAATATTATGTATGATTTTTTGGCATTATTTTTGTAGAAATTAAAGTCATAACTTTAAAATTTATATATATTATTTAAACTATTCAATTTTCCATCTTAATACATTCTTTTACACTTACGTGAATATTCCAAGTAAATAAATGTAAGATAACATGAAACATTAACGATTATAATAGTGTAAATAAAACTTTTAGCACATCAAATATGATTACATATAATTAATGATATTGCAGAAATATAATATTTTGAACAAGGGAAATTGCGAATTCACTTTTTTATTTGAAATGAGAAAAATATTTTAAAAAATCTAAATTTTGTTGGATTGTATAAAACTATAAAAGTAGTAAAGCACTTTTTAAGTTAATTTTTAATTATTTTCTCTTTCAAACAAGTCGTAATTTGATCAAATATATTTATTAACTAATATTTTGTATTACTTTAAACAGAAAAAATAGCTAGTCTTGAAAACCGTTGACGTATTGCTAATAACTTCGAACTTAACTTTGTTGCTACGAAGCATCTGTCCTCCTCAGAGTTAAGAATATGATTAATTCAATAATTTACGGTCTGAAGATACGATGATAAACGAAAATATCTATTGACTCTCCCAATGCAGTTCAAATGTGTCAGGACATTACTTTATAAAATCATATATTGGAGAATTTTACATTTTTATTGTGGAAAACGTTATATTACACTACCTTAAACTAAACTTTAAATGCACAAGCTTAAGCATCACAGAAGTTTGTGTAACAAAACACACAAACCAAACTTTTCTTTGTAAAGTTTACTATAAACAATATTTTCACTTATCATTCGGTATTTAATTTAACTAGTGCTCAAGCTCAAAAACTAATTTCTTCGTGTATTTTAATTAGCATTAAAGTGAACTAAAAGCTATGCAAAAAATATGCTAACACTAAATGACGCTACAAATATATTAGCATGCTTTTGGATTTATTTATCTTTATTTTTGTTTTTATTATTATTTTATTATTTATTTTGATTTATTTGATTATCTGTAGCAATCACAAGACCTGGCGATTGATGCAAGTATAAAATGAGAAATGATTGGAAAAGAAATTAAAAGTTATTGCCCATGGTTCTACCAACATAATAAATTACCTAGTTGGTTAGAAAAAACGCAACCAGTTTTCAATCAAATAAACTTGGTCAAAAGCACGTTTAAATTATGATTAAATCCCATTTCAGGGAAATCTACACTGAGAAAAACAATTCTGGTAAAATTATCATATAGCATTTCTGGTTAAAAAAACGATAATATATGTACAAATAGAAACAAATTAAGCTTTTTATTTGCAGTTTATGTATTTAATAAAATTAGATTTATCACGATGAAACTTTTATTCTTTTGAAATTGCCATGCATCTAATACTATATAAAACACAAAACTTTACTAAAATTGAATTTAAAAAGACAATGATGTTTACTATATATTTCAAAAATTTTTAAATATACCATTTACAAATTTTATTGGATCAATAAAAATAAAATTATATATTATGAATTTATCTTCAATTAGCTGATAAAAAAAATAAGCTGATTATGAAAAAAAGTGATCAAAATGCCCAAGCATTTAATATCACTAATAATAAATATTGCGCAAATACATAAAAGAAAAATTTTTTTCTTTGAAACTAAGTCAAAAGCGAAAGAAATGAACTTACATTTGATAACGAATATAAGCGGATTTGAATGAAAAGAACAAATTAATGATGACTGTTGTAAGCTTTTATTGTTCCTAAACTACTGAAGAAAACTTTGCATCATTAGTTTAACAACCTTTCATATTGAGAGAAATGTAACTTAAAGAGTTTTAAATGATCATGCTATAAAAAGATCTTTTTTGACATTCTGAGCTCTGTTGTAACACTTGTTTGATTTTCCTTCTTTATCAGGTATTATAATGTTCAGTTAAGAAAGTTGAATGTTTAAAATGTTAAAAAAGGTTTTCTGTCATTTGGTATTTTGAAAAATGTTTTTAAATATTTCTTGTTAGGTTTTTCTGAAGGTTTTGAGAACTAAATATCAGCCTTTAAATCGTGTCTCTGATCGTTAAAGCAGAGCGTAAATAAGCTTTTTGAACTGAACTGAAAACTACCCATATTTATTACTTGAAATTATTTACATTATTTTTTTGTTGTTGAATTGCTGAAAGAATTGAACCTAAAATTCAATTAAATATTCATAATGCATTGTGAAATAGCGTTTACAATGATTCCCACGATAAAATGAAAGTATAATTTTGTAAGTTTCGAAGTTTCGTATTCATTCATTTTCTCTAACATCGTCGATAAATGGTTAATTCACAAAATCGGGGAAATTTTATTCCTGGCAATGAATGGAAACAAGCGACTTGACGCCTAATATTCAAGTCGGCAAACTTGTAATTTTAAATTTAACTCAAGCTGACAAGGGAACTTTTGTACCAAAGCATCTGACATATGGAAAGGAAAAATCTCATCATGTAAGCTTAAAAAAACTGAACAAAAAAACTGACAAAAAATTGACAAAAGACTATTAAATTGACTATTGACAAAATTGAAAAAAATTGACTATTGACAAAAAAAGCTAAAATCTGGTGTGGGTAAAAAGTTGCATCTCAATTTATCAGCAACACATGAGAATTGAACTTGGTTAGATTTTGTAATCTGAAAGTAAAAGGGACAAATTCAATCAGCCCAATTACTAGACTCAGCCGTAGAACAATTAAGAACTGAGCTGTAATATAGGAAGCTGAAGCACAATATAGGATAATATGGGATAACTGAAGCACAAAGGTGTTCAAAAGTTAAATATAATTTTTCATATATGCTCAGTGCAAAATTACGCTTAACTTTTGGACAAAATGTATAACTTTTGTCCAAAAAAACAGCATACATCTTGCTGGAATATACATATTCTGGTAAAATTATCGTACTATTTGGTAATGACATTTCTGATAAAAAAGGACAAAATATAGTTCTAGTTAATAAAATTAAAATATGCTGTCCATCCATTTGGTAATTTTTCTGTTCATATGACAACGGTTTCTGCTTCTTAAAATTATAATTCTTATTACCACACATTTAGTGAAAAGGCAAAACTGAAAAGCAAATTTAACCGAACGAATGGTTTTTACGCCATGCTCTGAAGTACCATGATAATTTTAAAAAAAGTTTTACCACATTTACTGCATCTTATAAATCCATATTTCATCGTTAATTTTACCAAACTCAATCCCAAAACGTTTAGGTAAAAATTACTAAGCTTCTTGGTGTTCCCATAGAGCCAGAAACACTTAAAATTTTACCATATTTCAGTAGTTTTGACTTGTTTTCATACTTGTTTTCTCAGTGTAAGTAGTCATCTCAATAGACAATGTTAGGTATACTAAATTTGAGAAAACTCCTCTAGTTTATCTATGTGTTAATAAATGTACCTCATTTATATATTATTTCTAAAACTTATACAGTACAGAAAATCAGTACTCAGTGAAGTTAATTAGAGAGTAAAAAGCATCATAGACTCATAAACACTAAGAAATGTATGAAAAGTGTATATTGTGTGATTATCTCCGTTTTTTGTGCATTTTTCTCCGTTTATCTCCGTGATTATCTAGATTGTTTTAAAATTTTTACATACAATGATAGAGGGAAATTTTATTAAAAAACTAACAAAAAATTTTTTTGTAGATCATGTAATTCAAAATTATTTAACTACCTTATATTTCCTAGAGTTTTATTTTAATGTGTAGGTAAAATAATACATTCGAAATTGCGTCTTTAATCAAATTTAAAAAACTAATCTCCTAGCATGAATTAATATTCTCTCAAATCAAACTACCAATTTCATTTAAGCAAACGTATTCTATGATACTGAAATTCAAAGTTTGAAGTCTTTTATTTTTCGTCCCTTGCATTGTATTATGTCTACGCGTTTTCTTTATATACAATATTGTACAAAATTACTTACCATCAAATTTTTTCCCTTCATATCTCCTTATTTTTTTTACTTTTTTATCTTATTATATTTTTTACTGGATTCATAATAACTGCTACACTCTTAAAAAAATTTTGGAAAAAAGCATTAAATGACAATTTATTTAATTGTTATTTCACCAAATTCAAATACAACAGTCAAATAACCATAAATAAAATGGTACTCAAACTGTTACTGTTGAAGAAAACCGTTTATTAACTGCTTTCACTTAATACTGTTAAACTATCAAAATTTCATCGCAACAACTAAGCCCACTTAATAAAGCTACTTTGCTCCATGCAAATGGGTACATATTATAACTGAGAGGGCTAATGTGTCAATCTCATGACCGACAGAACAGGAGTTCGAGTACCTGCATTGACATCACAATTTTTATTCCATTTCCCTCAACGCATTAAGAGTTTCCAGTGTCCTGCAATCCTCAATTTGTGACCATGGGCTATTCGAATACAATACTCTCCTCTCATTCACTCATAGATGGCAGCACCATAAAGCTGATGAACTATCTCTAATATTCAGTAAAATTTCTTTTTCATGGTGAACCATGCTAGTTGTAAATGGTTACAAAACCGTGAAGGTAAAAAATGTTCTTTTCCATGAACTTTACCGTTTGTTGGATGGACATACTGCTGCCGGTTATTTTACCATAATTGTAGAATGAAAATTCTAACAGTGTAATAATAAAGCTTCTTCTAATTAATATTTCTTTCTCTTTTTTTATACTTATTGATCTAATTATAAGAAAATGATTATTCTTAATACTATACAAGTCTTAAACAATTATTGTTCCTAATTAATTTAAATTGAACACAAACTATTGTTCAATTTAAGCATCCATTTTTTTTCCAATCTATACATTTTTAAAATAATAAAAATGAAAATAAGTCACTTAATCTTAGATTCAATTTATTTCAATAGAAATTATCTTTAAAATTGTATTCATGAAAATAGTTTAAAAGGTATAAAATGTATATTGTTATTGGACTTAAACACCGTAATTATTTTTAGTATTTTATTAAAAAAAAACTATAGTTGATGATTTCTAAAAGATTTTTTTTTCCTTTAATACAATTACTTGCTAAAAATACTGATACTTATTAAAGTTACAAGGTGAAAATTTCTACTTCCCTTAAAAAAAAGGTACTAATCCTAATTTATATATATATAATATCATTACTATCTTTCGTATTGTTTTGATATTTAAGATTAAAATTATAAACTACTAAGAAATAATGAAATTGCACCTTCGAGTATAAACCACTGCTAGCTATTCAGCGGTAAATCATTTTCTATTGTATGAACATTTGTAGAATGGAACAAAGCCGAAGAAAATGAGTGCAAGAACAGTACTTATAAAGATTTTCGGTACTTAGTGATAGATGTTAGTGAAAACTTCCTACAGTAATGGAATTTTAGTGCTTTTATCATGGATAAAAATTCCTAAATCGAATAGACAAGAAATTCTTTAACAGCAGCACTAAACTTGCACACATTGGTTTCAATCACTTCATTTATTCAAGATTTTAAACGATTTTCTACACTGTTAGAAATTTCTCGGAAAAAATGGTTAAATAACAATTTATTGAATGATTATTTTACCATAATTAATCAAAACAGTCAAATTACTATAAATAAAATGGTAATCAAACTGTTAAGTTTGAAAAAAACTGTTTATTAACTGCGTTCACCTAATACGGTTAAACATCTAGAATTTTATCTCACCAATTCGAACCACCTAATGAAGCTACTTACTTCTATGCAACGGCGTACATATCATAGCTGAACGGGCTTATCTGTCAATCTCATGACCGGCAGAACTGGAGTTCGAGCAACACCTCCTAGAAGTATGAAGGCCTCAGCACGGATCAATTTAGTAGTCCGATGTGACGAAGTTAACTGCGCATTTGATGAAAAATAAGAAAGATGTCATTACGTTCGGGGTACTAAGCTGCGCAGTGGTTGAAAATACGACATATGTCATTACGTTTGGACTACTAAAGGATATTTATGGTAACCCGTGCAGAGGCCTACTCTTTTCTAGGAGGTGTTGGTTCGAGTCCTTGTGGTGACACCACAATATTTCTTCAATTTCCTGCACCACATGGAGAATTTCCAGTGTCTGGCACTCTCTAATTACCATTACCTTACGAAAAACCGACCTCCTATGCCTAGTTAGATAATTATATTTTTTTTACTTTTTGAAAAATGCTACTAGTAAATGGTTAAAAAACCGTATAGTTTTATCTTCAGCGTTTTATAATCATACATTTTGTAAATGGCTTCAAAACCATAAAGGAAAAAAATGTTCTTTACCGTAAACTTTACGGTTAATCGGATGGACAGACAGCTGCCAGTTATTTTACCATAATTTTGGAATGAAAATTTTAACAGTGTAGCTTTTAATTAATTATTTAATAATTTATTCATTTATTTATTTATTTTCTTGTTCATTTGATCATTCATTCATTAATTTTATTTTATTTTATTTTTGCCCATCCGAATTAGAAAAACTAGGAAATGTTTAATGAACATTGACTAAAATTTCAGAGAGTATAAAGAAAACATGAAGAAAAACATTTTGGTAAAATTACCGTATTATGTTGTGTGGATATTTCTGGTAAAGAAATAATTCTGCCAATGAAATCAAAATGCACGGAATTTATATTATCCATTCGGTATTTTTACCGTTCAAATGACAACGGTTTTCCTAAAATTTAAAAACGTTCAAGTTGAACATGGCATGATTCAATTGAACATCTGTTTTGCACAGTACTATTGTTCAAGGTACTAACATTACAGTGCAAAGTTGATCCAATATGTAGATAGTAGGTTTAACATCTTCCCACCATTCTCGATTTCTATAACTCTTTTCAAACTTTTCACTCCATTTTGTTTGAATCAATTTATCATGTTTGATATAACAATAATAATAAAATTGTATGTTTTTAATAATGAAAAGAGATTTTATCATTCTGTTTAGCTCAACCTGTTTTAAAATGAAATAGAAAATGTTGTAATTCAGTTCAAAAATTCTTGAAAAAATGACGAAAATAAAAATTAAGGAAATAGCGATATGATGGTTAGCTAAACTATTAATTCAATATTAACAGAATTCACTCCTTTTACGAGAAATTTAAACTCTTTAAAAGAAGCATGCTCATATAGAGAGATTTATTTATTTCTTTTTAATTTTCATAAACTCTATTATTTCACACACATTACATATTATTTAAGTAAAAAACCACACTTAACTTGTCTAGCAAAATTCTACATTTCAAAAAAAAATTTGCCTCACTAAAAACATGCTTATATTTTTGCTAAATATAAATCTTCCTAATCAATGAAATGGAATTGAAAAGACCTCAATTATATATATATTAAATTTAAATTTAAGCTATTCACATATGATTGCAAATAATATATACTAACGGAATTATTTTATTTATGACGATATTTATAGAACGAAACTTTTACATTACAATGACTTACACTGCAAGTACAAAATAAAGTGCTGTGTGATTTCATTTTTATTTTTTTTGCCTCTTGTTACATTGATTTAATCTTGTAATAATATTAGTCAATCCTTTCCTTTCATTCGGAGCTTCTGGGGGAAAAAATCCCGATTTAAAATATCAGCTGAAAGAAGCTTAACACCACCTATTTATTAAAAATATTTTCGATTCGGCATTTTTAAGCATAAAAAAATTATAAAATTCTAAGAAAAAAAGTTTTTAATTATTTAAAAATATTTTAAATTTTTTACGCACTCAATTAAATGAGATCACTCCTTTTATTACCCAACGACATTGTAACCTTCGATATTTTATTTTTCCTCTGTATTTTATTATGAAAGAATAAACTTGAGGATTAGAATTAAAGATTTTGCAATTCGCTTATTTTTAACAAAGCGATTTATTTTTTCAGCTTCTTTTTTTTTCCATCGTGCTTCGTCCGCTATAAATAATCCGCTAGAAAGAGAAGAAGATAAAGAAATAAAAAAGGATTAAATAAAATATTAAAAGTGCTACCATTGAATTATTTAAGAATTAAATAAGGTCGAAAAAAAATAGAATCGAAAAAGGAATTTAATGCGAAGTTTATAATTTGTTCACTGTGAATTCAAATGATTTCATTGTATTATAAATTTATAGTAACTATTCTTAGAATGTTTAAAATTGCTATTTAAATTGTAATGTTTTTAATTATTTTGAATTATTTTGTATTTTTAAAAGCTGTACATACACTCAAGTTTTAAGATAATAGGAAAACTTTAAATTATTTCTAACAAAAATTGATTTGAATTTAAGATTCTTTATATTCAGAATTATTTTTTCAGATCTCGTTGTTACAGAAATTAACTTATTAACAAAAGCAAATAAAATCAGGATAAACGTATACTTTTCAGAAGCATTAAGGGAGACAGAAGTTTTCTCCTTTTAAAAATTATTTTAAAATTTTATTTTTACTCCCAAAGTCCACCTGTGTAAACATTTCAACAATTTAGGCATTGACAGGGCAGATTTGTCAGTCACTTTTTTAGAGGCACCATATTAGGTGGGCCAACGTCGCTCCCACTGTAGGGACAGACAGTAGAGAGAATGAAAGAGCATTCATGCCTTGCCCGGGATTCTAAGCCAGAACCTTTCTGATGCAAGGCCAGTTCCCTGACCCCTACACAGTCCGACCGGCAATGTATTTTTTTCCAATGCCCACCCAATCGACGTCCGTCTTATCAGTAGGGCAGATTTGTTGGCCACTCTTTCAGGGGCACCACATTAGCTTGCTCCCACTTATTTCAAAATGTTTAAAATGAACGGGAAAATTTGGCCAAGTTAACAAAAACGAAGTAATAAAATAAAAAAAAATCGACTATATATATATATATATATATATATATATATATATATATATATATATATATATATATATATATATATATATATATATATATAAGAACTTCCAGTTCTTAATGTAGCGCAGCATTTGTATGATTTAACATTAAGATATGCAGTGTTCCCGTTAAAAGACGTGTCCCTCTTTTAAACCTATTGATGACTGCAGATGTAATTACATAAAGGATATGTAGATATAATATAGTGGTCATATGCTACATATTTAACATCTGATTGGAAGCTGTAAAGGTAATGTTTCCATCCTGTAACAGAGAGATTAAAACACGAAAACTTCGAAGTTTTACTTTGAGAAGAAAATCATGGTCAAAACTACCCGAATATTGTAAAATTTGCTGTTTTAGGATCTATGGGAACACTAAAACGGTCTGGAAATTTTTACTGAGGAGGTTTAGTAATGAATTTTGGCAAAATTGTCACTAAAATATGATTTTAGATTATCTGATAAAACTTGCAAAATGTGGAAAAATTTGGTAATTTTTTATCATGACACTTTAGAGCACGGCATAAAAATTATATGTTCGGTTAGATTTTCTTGTCAGTTTTGTATTTTTTTAATAAATGTGTGATAATAAGAACCATAATTTTGAAAACCAAATTTCCAGTACACCGTTACCATATAAACTGAAAAAAATACCAATTGAATGGTTTAAACAGCATTTTTTTATTAACCAACATAATATGTCTTTAACTTACATGTCATTACCATACAGCACGATTTTTTTACCAGAATTTTTTTCTCCTTGTAGAACATCGTTGATTTATTACGAACGAAAACCTTGTATACTTAACACTGTAAAGTGACGAAACGTATTTTATTTTATTTTTAAATTATATTAAATTTGGAAGCTATATTTTTAAAAAACTATCAGCTATTTTTACCATATCTCTAACTGGCAAAAAATACTATCACAAGATATCTTGATTCTTGATGTACAAAGCTTTAAAAACATTTTAACTTTGAAAAAAGAGGTAAGTAGTGATATCTATTATTTTTGAATTTTGTTTTTACGATATTTTGCCATGTAACAGAGAATCGGGAACAAACAAATACTCCTTTTAAGCGCTCTATTCATTAATATTCACAAAGTATCTATTCATTACAAATTCCTTACTTTTTTATAAACTTAAACATATACAAAAACACCCGTTTTTAGTTTTAAACGAAATTATAAAATTTTTAGAACTATAGTGAAAGTAGCCCTATTGGTAAAATAATTTTGCAACTAATTACCTTTTGGAATTTAAAAATAATTGATAATCTTCTGTATTATTAGTAAATAACGGATTCAAAGTTTTGCCGCTCCGAATAACGTTTTGGTGGTTTTTTATAGTTCACTTAATTTCAAAAGAACATTTGAAAAGAACATTGAACAGTTTTAAAAACAGTCATGATGATAGAACTAAGAGAACATACGCTTATAAAAGACTGATAAAGGAAATATTTAATAATTTTTATGTATCTGTTAAATCAACTCTTTTTCTGCAAAAAAATTTTGAGTGTCAACACTAAGAAAGAGGGCAAAATTGTTCACGTTGCAACATAACATCTTTTTCTAAAAAGAAGAAAAATTATTAAAATAACATAAATAAATTAAAATAAAAAATACAGATTCGGAGAACAAAATAATAAATAATGAAAAAATGTAATAACATCATCTCACACGATTATATTCGCAAAAAGGAGTGCTTTCTAATATCGTATTAAGACAGCCCAAATCAAAATATATCAATACAATAGAGTGAGAAGCATTCAAAAATTGAAACGAAAATAGAACACATTGCGTAAAAAAGTAAACGAAATAAGACATATCAGGCAACAAAAAAAAACAGGAAATAAAATGTAAAGAAAATACAGAACCAAACTCAAAACGAAATCTATAAACCGAGCAACGAATTCAAATGAACATACATGTACCGGAATCTTTCAAGAATGATTTAAAATATTGATTTAAAATAAGATTGCCAGATTGCAAAATATGAAACCAGAAGCACAAATAGAGATTAGCAGCTTAAATAGAGGGATCTTTAATGGCACGTACTTACTGCAATATTGAAGCGTGTTTGATTTGTTAGTTTCCTTGGATTGGTCTGGAAATGGATGTGCGCAAAGTAACAATATTATATTGGGTAATTTAAAGTTTATAATTAATAAGGTTATTATTTAATTAAATAATTTTAATGATTTTAGAAAATTATTAGTTATTTAAAAAAAAAAAAAAAAGAATCATGATTTGCCCGTTTAGTACAGATTTTTAGCCGCGGATTTGCCCGAATGAAATCTGCACATAGTAAAAATTAAGAAAGAAGTTCTTAGTTAATTTATAAATAATAATACATTATTAAAAATAGTTCAATGATATCCATTGTTTTTTTATCAAATTTTAAAAGAGTTCTTCCATTTGTTTGAGGATAAATAAACATTGCTACATTTCTTTAGATTCTACTCATTCGATTAAAAATAGTATTTAAATAAATGTTTTTTGAAACATTAGAATTTCAAGTAATTAGTTTATTTATAGTAAAATTAAAATCATTTCATTTATCATATAAATCAAAAAAGCAGATTTTTCTTTTCTTTTTTAATACTTAAATCCAAAAAACTAAAATTAATATTATCATCAAATTCTTTGGGGTAAATATTATGTAACAAAATTGCATAATCATGAAAAATAAACATAATTAAATCTAAAAACAGATTTATTAAATCAAAAATTAAAATATTTAAATATAAAAACAAATTATTAAATCTAAAATTAAAATAATTAAATCAGAAAACAAATTTAATATTAAGAGTATAATTTTTTTCATAATAGTGTAAAAATAAGAGAGATGAAAAGTTAGATCCTAATGGTATTCCCTCAATTCGAATAAAAATATGTTTTACATTGTAAAGATAATTTTTAAAAAGACAAAAATTTATTTGAATTTCCCAATAATCAAAAAATAAAATCATAGTAAAATTTTTGAAATCATAGTAATAACTCAAAGGAACATCTTTTAGATTAGAAAGGGGAATTCTATTGTAAAGATCCTGGAAATCAAAAGTCGCAATGGAATTAATTTTATTTTGTTTAATAAATTCTAAAATCAGTTGATTATTAGTGATAATCCAAGAGAAACCTTTTTTAATAATATTGTTAATAATTTTTAAGTAGTTAGAAAAAAAGATGTCTGCTTTAGTTAGGTAAGCATTTGATCACACGTGATTGTTCTAAATTTTACAGGAATTTTATGAAATTTTGGACTGATAATTGAATAAGGAAATTGTATTTTGCTAATTTTAATACTAGACCTCTTATATAAAGCTATATTTTTCAATGATAATATTATTATTTAAATTACTTGGCTTAAAATTTTTAATATTTCTTAACTCCTTTAAAAGTTCAACATAGAATTTTTTACAGGGAATTGCGTAGCTATTGTTAGCTTTGTCTATGGGGGTAGTTCAAAAAATTTTTGTATTTGATTATTTGATCGATAATTGTTAGAAAAATGTTTTGAATTGTTATTGCTATTTAAATTATCCTTATTATTGAAAACAAAGTTTTTGAAGTAATAATAAACAGCCCATTTCTATTCTGATAACATACCCAACGGTAAAGAGAATCTATTTGATATCATTTATATATATATATATATATATATAGTAACATATATAGTTACATTTATATTATGTCGATTAAAAACTGTCCCTTTCAACAATAAGACAATTACGTGAATGTAATTTACTCTAGATATTTTATTTTTTTTAAATTTCATTATTGAGAATGCAGGCAATTATAAATTATGGAAAGAAACAGAAACAAATATTTTTTTAAGAAAAATTAATAACAACTAGAAGTATTTTCTATAAATATGAAAGTTTTAATGGCATCTCAAACTCTTTTAAACTAAGATTTTTTTTATTTATATTCTTCTAAAAGCCGAAAAGTTTAGACTGAATTTGTCTTATGTTAAATTTTCCCTTTAAACATCAATAATTAAATTTTCTTTTAAAGAGATGTTTTTAAGTAGGTGACTTTATTTTAAATATGCAATTTAAGAAAGTAAACTGAGAGTGAAATCATGAATGGTGGCACATCTCAAAAAAGTCAATTTGCGTAAGTGCATTTCTTTACCTCTAAGTAAGAAGAATTTCCATAGAAAAATAATAGCTTCATTAAAAATGGTAACGCTTTTAGCTTCTACTTAGATTTGAGTTTTAGCTACCTAATTCTACATTTTCTGATGAAATGCATAAAATTCTAATGTGCGAGTGTGACGAAAAAATTAGGCAATTTTTATTTCTAAATAAAGAATTTTAACACTAATGTATTAGGAATAAATCTCAAATTTAGAAATGATTTTGATTAAAATAGTTCTTTGCATTAAGATAATTATTTGCATTAAAAGTTACGCATTTTTGGGAAGACTAATGAGAAATATCGTTTAATATGGAATTCTGAACAGAACTTAGTATCGATATTTTTTTAATATTTTCTCTATACACTAATAATTCCTCGAGTTCTCCGGTTAAATTATCGAAAAACAATATCTGTAAGAAATTTCAAGTTGAACATCACAATTTTAAGGCATGGTTAATTATTTTTAACCATGTTTGCAACTTTTTCCACATAATAAGCAATCATTAAGTGTATAAAACCGTCATTTTTACAACAACAAAAAACTCGCAGCTGAAAAAAATTTGCAATTTTTAAAGATCTAAAATTTAGCTTATGACTGGGTCACCCAACCCAGACAGGTCGGAGTAAAGACACCATACAAAAGCAACACCCTGGTTCACCAGGTTGTGGGAGGATATGGGACTAACAACTCCACCCCGCAATTACTTTTGTTATAGAAGTGAAGGTAGTAAGGCCCATGTCCCCCGAGGTGTACAAAGAAAGTGATACTGAGTCACGGTAGCTCAGGGGATAGAACGTTCATCTCCCAATGATGTGACCAGTATTCGAATCCGAGTGGTGGCCGGTTGACAGAAATTCAGCTCCAGACTCACATCCACCACAGTGCTGATTTAAAATATCCACAGCAGCAGACGAATCATGGGTTAGAATCCCCTTACAGTCGAGATAACCGTATGAGGTTTCCGTGGTTTTCCTCAACGTGTAACGCAAAAGCGGTTATTTCCATCTAAAAGTCATCCATGAAAAGGGCCTCCATAAAATGGGCCTCCATGAATAAGGATAGTTGGCCCCAATGCTTGATTCAGGAGTTCCCTTCTCTTCTGGTTTGGGTTCAAAATTGCAAAGCTATGGAGTTGAACATTGAAAGTCGTGAACTCAGAATCGGGTCTGCTGTTCAACGTCAATTATAAAATAAAATAAAGTGACACTTATTGCGATTGCTAAGACTTTAAGATAGTCTGATTGGATACAACTATGATTCCGGTTGGTGAAAGTTACTTGTTGGAAGATAGCTTGAAGGTGACCAGTAATCTATTCTCTATGAAGAAAATTGTCAAAATAGGATATTAGGACATTCGAACTCTTTTCGAGTGTGGGAAGATAGCGTAAGAAAAAGCAGACATGGAGAGATATGGCATTGATAGATTGAGTCTTAGAGAAACTAGATAGAATACCCGTGATGAAATAGTTCTTTGGAGAAGAACTTTGATATATTCTGGAAATTTCGAACGAATACGACCAATGTTGCGATGTAGTAGCTTTAATACTAACAAAAAAAGTCAGAAACACGCCAGAAGAATGGAACCCAATCTCCGTAACTCAGTAATGTGTCTGAACATTGGCAAAATTCAAGGCAAAACAGAGCATTGGCAAAATTCAAGGCAACGCTATATTAAGTGTATATGTCCCCACAAAGGATGCTAAACAGACAGAAAAGCAGGAATTCTATAACTAGTTGAAGTATGTTAAAGATAAATTTAAGTCTTAAGGATACGTTAATGATTATTGGTGATTTAAACGCAAAGTTGGCGAACAAAATCAAGGAATAAAACTCTTATGATGCATAATGAACTTGGGGCTGCAAGCGGTAACGGAGAGCATTTTATTAACTTTTCCTATTGGATAATCTGTGCATTGGAGAGACTTTCTATGCTTACAACGTTATTTGCAAAGTTATATAGGATTATAAATATGTCAAAGTAAAATATCAAACAGCTCACATTGCAATTATTAGGCATTCCCTATTAAATGAAAAAGTTAGAAGAGCGGCTAAGTGAACCCTGATTATTTGTTGTTCCTTGGTAAAAATAAGATCAAATCAGCAAAAGCAAAAGGTAACTACAACGTTGTTCTTTTTCTTTGGAGAAAAAAAGAAAATTAAATATTGAAAACTATTCGACAAATTTTAATAATATATTTCACGGCTTTTTTTTGTTTTTATATTTGCCATTTTCTTTGTTTGAACAATTTTATAAAATATTTTAACATCTGAATTATACTCAAATACTAAAAATTGAAGTAAACTCACAAATGATTTATCTCGACCCAACAAATTTCGACTCTTTATGAGCATTAATTCAGGAATAAATTTTTAACTTTGTTACTATTGATTTTGCTTATATGCATCGTCAATTATATGGCGATAACATAGCGATATTTACAAATTTCAAAATGATAATGCTTTATTAAAACATCAAATTTGAAGCTTACTGTTACTTCCAATAGTGCCTCATTTGATTGAAAATAACATGCATAGTATATTTCTCAAAAGTTAATATATTACTTTGTTAAATAAACTCGACTCAAGTTTAACAAAAATGCACGTTCAAATTATTTCCATCTTTTCTCCAACGAATTTATGATTTATATAGATTACAAAATTTCAGGCCATTACGTACGCCACGGTAGTTACTATAATGTATAATTCTTTATTTGCTTATCAAAACTGTCTTTAAAAATGTTTTACTGAATAATAAGCATGAGCTTACGAGATGTCTCTAATCCCGACACATCGAGACAGCTTGCGATGTTCAAAATTGGAAATGTGCCAAATGAAACACCAAATGATGTTTCGACAAGAAGGCATTTGATCGCAATTCCCCCTTAAAATGCAAAGCTCTGTTTCAGTATTAATGTTTGTGAGAATTAGAATATGATAGTGCAAAAAATCGATGGTGTTTCTGGAAAATTTATGAATTACTACAAGTTAAATATTTTTACCTGCATTTAAAACAAAACATATTTTTATCTAAAGAATATGATTCCGAATAATTTCAATTAGAAAAAAAGGTGCAGATAAAGATATTGTAGATAACTTCTTACTATGAACACTATCATAGTGAGTGTATTCATTTTTGAAAGGGAATTATCAATGCTACTAAATAATCGTGTTTTAATACTAATGTTTGTGATAGTAAAATTATGGCAATGCAAGAAAACCGTTGATTATTTTTTAGAAATTTATGAATAATTACAAATTAATTATTTTTGCATACATTTAAAGCAAAATAACATATTTTTATCTAAAGAATATGATTTTACTTAATTTCAGTTGGAAAAAAAAGATACAGATAAGGAAATTCTGGAAAACTTCTTACAATGAGCATAATTAATGAACGTTGTAGATAACTTTTTACATTGGCAATAATCAAAATGAGTTTGTTCATTATTGAAAAAGAATTATTAATTCCCTCAAGTAACTGACTTTATAAAAGCAAAACATAGAGTTTTACAATGCCTTAAAAATTATCATGCATATAAGAGAAGATATGGTCAGATAAGATCAAAGATTTCGACCACAAAACAGATTTTTCTGATTTGTATGTATTTTTACTAGATTAATTATTTTTGTTTAATTTCAAATTATACTAATTTGCTTTGCATAATATTTTTGATATTATATAATAATTATTTGGATATTCAACTAAATAATTATTATATAGTATCTTTTCTAGGATATTATTCTGTAATTTCTTTAAAAATGAATTTTGATAAAGATACTTTTCTGCGGTGGTTAAGCGATAATTCTGAATAAAATAGCTTAAAATGGATAGTATTTGTAATAATATCCATTTCCATAATTAAATAAAACCATCTAACACAGCATTGTTTTTGAGGAGATTTTAGTAAATTTATAACAGAAAATAAAAATAATTATTAACGATGAAGGTATTTCTTGCTAGAAATTAATCTAACTAAAATCATTGGATATCAATCAAAATTGCATCATATAAATTTATATTTAACTCTTAAACTAATATTCTTTTGCTGTTATTAATATTAAAAGGAAACACAGTAAAATTTTCTAAAAATGATAAAAAAAATATCTTGCAATTTTTGATAGTTTTTCCTTTTAAGATTATACGAAAATAATGAATTGACTTTCTTAAAAATGCAAAAGTTACAACATAATATGTCGAGTGATGCGGTGCGCGATCTATATAAACTTGAGTACTCAGTTGATTAACGGATTTATTCACTCCTGTAGAAACATTTTAGTAAAATACTAACATTTTAACTACTTTATTGAAAAAATTTGTTTAAATTATGGAAGAAAAAGAATTAATAGTACTTTAAATATAAAAAGTAAAAATTGCAACTTATTTATCTGTAATAATTTTGAATTAAGGTTTCAAAGGCTTATTGCCAATTCGACACCATAGAAATAAATATAAGCCAAATAGCCAAAGAATGTGCTCTAGATGAAGATATTAGCAGAACTTCGACTGTTACTCTAAAAACATACGAATGATCACAAGAGGTTAGATCGACAAGAAAGCGTGCTAGACTTCTAAAGATGATTGAGAAAAGAAGAACTAAAGAGTGCTGAAAATAATTGAGAAGAAGCATTTTATGGACTTGGTATTGATGAATTATAGTTAGTTGCTAAATTTTATATACTTAGATGGATTATTGATCACAAAACTTTGAACTTTTTTTTCTAATTTGCTCCATCTCTAACTAGAACAATTTTTAATCCATTTACTTCCAATTCTGACACAATAAATTATAGTTTTTGTTGCACATAGTAATATTTTAATAGAATTGACTGATTTTGAGTGATCCACGAAAAAGTAACTTATTTTATGTCATGTTTTGATTTTTTAAGAACAAATCAATTTATGTTTCAAAACTCCTACCTGCCGAGACATTCTTGGATGATTTTTTTAAGTACAGCAATTTATAATTAATTTAAAAAATTAGTTATAAACACTATATTATATAAGCGCTAATTTTTAAAAGGTTTGTATTTGTGACATGATAAAATGAAAATTAAAATATGTACAATATGATAAAAAAAAGTGCATTAAGTTCATCACAATCGTAACAAAATTCATTAAAAATCATTTTTACAGACTTTTACGCTGAGAAAACACTGAGTTTTGACAAAACTACTGGAATATTATAAGATTTACCATGTTTCAGGCTCTATGGGAGCACCAAATAGTAAGATATTTTTTACCGATGGGCTTTCATAATTATTATGGTAAAATTAATATAAAAAAATATTGTTTTATACTTTGCATTAAAATTTGGTAAATGCGGTAAAAGTTTTTAATTTTATAATAATATCTTACAGCATGGTATGAAAATCCTTTATTCGGTTAAATTGGCATTACAATTTTGTATTTTAAAGTAAGAAAAACTATCAGAATAAAATATTATTAGAAATATTTAAAACTAAACTATTTAAACAAAATATCAAAAAGCAGGAAAACAAAATAATGAAAAGATATAATCTGTTCATTAGCTCACACTATGATTTCCGCAAAAAGGAGTGCTTTCTAATATTGTATCAACGGAGCCAAAGCAAAATCTATTATTGAAATAGTGTGAGGAGCGCTAAAAATACTGAAGTGAAAAAGGAGCACATTAAGTAAAAAATAAATACGAAATAAAACATACCAAGTAAAAAATAGAAATTAAAATATGAAGAAATTACAGAACAAAAGACAAAACGAAAGCTATAAAGCGAGTAGCGAATTCAATTAAACTTGCATGTACCGGATTCTTTCAAGAATGATTTAAAATTTTAAAATATTTTCGTAATAGCATTACCAGATTACAAAATATGATAACAGAAGCCTCAAGTAGAGGTTCGAAGCGTAAATAGAGGGATCTTTTGTGGCGTATTTTTACTAGAGTACTTAAGGGCGTTTGATTTGTTAGTTACCTTGGATTGGTCTGAAAATGGATGTGAGCAAGGTAATGTTATTATACTGGATAATTTATAGTTTATAATTAATAAGGTTGGGCCGAGATAGCCTGGTCGGTAGGGCGCTGGGCCCATATCCAAGAGGTCGTGGGTTCGATCCTCGCCAGCCGAAGACTCCCCGTGTAGTAAATGGTGACTGATGCACGTTAAATCTGTCGAGTCTCAAAGTCCTCCATGTTCCCACAACAAATCAATACCTCTGGGGGTACTGATCCAGGAGCTTCCTTGTCTTCTGGATTGGTTCAAAATTACAAGGCTACGGAGTTGAACGTAAGTAGTCGTAAACCCATGAAATTGGGTCGGCTGTTCAACAACGGTTATAAAATAAAATAAAATAAAATTAATAAGGTTGAGACGAGATGGATCAGGGGACAGAGCGTTCGCCTTTCAATAAGGTGAACCGGATTCGAATCCCAACGTTGGTTAGTCGATACAAATCCGCTTCAGGCTTTCACCTACCACAGTGGTGACGTGAAATATCCTCAGTGGTAGACGGATCATGGGCTCCGAGTCCCTTTGCAGTCAGGCTAACCGTGGGAGGTTCTTGTGGTCTTTCTCTTCATGTAACGCAAATGCGGGTTAGTTCCATCAAAAACTCCTCCACGAAGGTAAATTTCTCCCAATACTTGATCCAAGAGTTCTCTTGTCTTCTGGATAGTGTTCAAAATTACAAGGATACGAAGATGAACATTAGTCGTCATAAACCCAGAAATTGTGTCGGCTGTTCAACGACAGTTATAATATAAAATAAAATTAATAATGCTGGTATTTGTTAATTATGCAATTGTTAATTGTGATTGTTAATTAAACAATTTTAATGATTTTAGAAAATTAAAATGTATTTGAAAAAACATATAATCTGTCCGGCTTACACAGAATTTTACCACGGATTTGACCGAATTGGATTTGCACAAGATTAAAATATAAATTAACAAAGAACTTTTTAGTAAATTTTCTAATAATAATAACATACAACTAACTCAATGATTTTATATAGAACTTAATTACATTATTTGGGCATCCATTGTTTTCAATCAAATTTTGAAAGAGGTTTGAGAGACGTTTTTTGGATAAATAAACATTTCTACAAATTCTTTTAATTCTATACATTTGATTACAAATGGTATTTAAATAAATGCTTTTAGAAACATTAGAATTCCAAGTAATTCGTTAATTTATATAAAAAATAAAATAATTTCTTTTATCGAATAAATCAACATAGCAGATATTTTCTTCTTTTTTAACATCTAAAACTAAAAATTAAAAGTAATATTATCATCATGAGTACGAGGCATGATTAATTCCTCGGGATAAATATTATTTAACAAAATTGCATAATCTTGAAAATTAAAGATAATTAAATCATCAATAAATCTAAAAACAAATTTAATATGAAGAGTATAATTTTTTTCATTATAGTGTAGAGTTAGCTAAGAGAGATGTTTAAGAGAGATCAGTTAGCTAAGAGTAAGAGAGATCAGTTAGCTAAGAGAGATGAAAAATTAGATCCTTGTGGTATTCCATCAGTTTTAAATAAAATATGTTTTCCATTATAAAAATAATTACTAAAAAGACAAAAATTAATTTGAATTTCCCAATAATCTTAATCGTAGGATATTTTATTAATCATAGTAATAACTCAAAAGAGCATCTTTTAGATGAGAAAGAGGAATTTTTATTGAAGAGGTCCTGAAAATTGAAAGTCTCAATAGAATTAATTTAATTTTTTTAATAAATTATAAAATCAGTTGATGATTAGTGCTTCTTTAATATTATTGTTAATAATTTTATTTAAGTAGTTAGAGAAAATGGTGCCAGTTTTAGTTGGGTAAGTATTAGACCCACTTGTGATTGTTCTAAATCATATAGGAATTTTATGAAATTTTGGACTGATAATTAAGTAAGGACATTGTATATTGCTAATTTTAATTTTTAACCTCTTATATATAAATAAAAAAATTTTAGTGATAATATAATTATTTAAATTATTAAGCTTAGAATTTTTACTATTTTTTAACTCCTAATTTAAAATTACAACATAGAATTTTTTACAGAGGATTACATAGTTATTGTTAGCTTGGTTCATGGGGATAGTTACAAAATTTTTTGTTGCTTAATTGATTAATCAATTTTTGTAAAAATTGTTGAATTGTTACTGTTATTTAAATTTGAAAACCAAGTTTTTAAAGTAATAATAAACAGCCCATTCCCATTCAGTTAACATAAAGGTAAAAAGAATCTATTTGATATCTTTACAGAAAAATTATTAAGATAATTTAGAAAGTATTTCAGAATTTATTAATTGATATAAGGCAAATGGCTCTAAATTTTGTGCCTTTTATCATGAAATTTCTAAGCCTTCTATAATATTTAAATTACCAGTAATAATATGTTTAGGATGTTTATCAACAAATTCGAAATATTTCACTTCTTCACAGTGACATTCATAATCAAATACTTTAGTTTTCCCTAACTTTTTGCTACTATCATTATAATTAAAAATAGTTCTACCATGAGATTTATTATATTTAAATTTAATTATGTTAAAATCTTTCAATGGAAATAAATTTTTCAAATTTTTAAAAATATTATGAAATTTAATCTTATCGAAAACAGGGTTTGAAAAATAACAACGAAATATAAATTATCCAAATTTTTCTTTTTGTGTGTCGAAATTTTACTCATTTTAGCTTTTACAAGATCGAAACAAGGAATTTTGAAGTGTAAATCAATAAAAAAAAGTTAATAATATGTTCCTTAAGCTTATATACATCATTATTCATAAGAGAGAAAACAAAATCGTTCATTTGATTAATATTATAATGTTTACTAAAATCTATTTCCATGTTAGAAATGAAATTTGCATTTAATGTGTCACTAAAGATCCCTCTATTTAATCTTCTAATCCCTCTTTGCGCTGCTGTTTTCACATTTTGTGATCTGTCAGTCTTGTTACGAATATATTTTAAATCAATTTTAAAAGATTCCGGTACGTAAAAGTTCATTTGAATTCGCTACTCGCGGTTTTTTAAATTTCGTTTTGTGTTATGTTCGCTATTTTCCTCTTATTCTATTTTCTGTTTTTTGCTTGATACGTTTCATGTCGTATATATTTATAATGTCGTATATTTTTTTATATATATTCGCTATTTTATATATATATATATATATATATATATATATATATATATATATATATATATATATATATATATATGGTTTGTTTGCTTGTATTTTAGCTTGTGCCACAACTGATTACATATTGAAATATTTTTATACTTCACCTTTTTTATAAGAATATTATTAATTGGCTTGTAAGAGAAGCAAAAATAGTTCAAATAGTATTTTCTAAAAATGATTTGTTTCAATAAATCGTACTACGAATTTTAAAAAAAAGTATGAGAGTGACCTTCAAAATATAATATAATACAATTCTTTTCATTTCATCTCACAAATGCTTATCTCATCTCTGAAAAGAGAGCTATAAAATCAATAAAATGAAACTCTAAACTCAAAATAAGGATTTAATCTCTCGAAATGAGGAAGATTTTTTCCTTCTTGCTGCAAACATGAAAAAGAGTTTTATTTCAAGATACAACTGCGATATAGTTTTCAAAAATTCAATTATTTTATCATTTGAAATCAATTTTTTCCAGGTTATAATTAGGTTTTTTTTTTAAAAAAAAAAAAAAGCAGATGGACGCAAATGACAATAATTATTTCCCTTTCATACCGATTATTGAATTTAATGTATTAAAAAAAATACATACATATTTTTTGTAATTTTTAAACAAATTACTTTCATCATTATTGCTTTCATGTTTTATTATACTCAGCATGCCTTTCTTTAATTTAACGGTTTTTTTAATCATTCAAACTGCATAAAATGTATTTTTGTCAAGCACAGATTCAAAGGTTCATTTTAATTCGTTTTTTATTAGCGCTAACAGTGTTAAAATCAAATTTTTTTGTGATTTAACTAAATCCTACAATGAAAGCAATGTAAAAATGAATTATAATAAAACTGGATAATTTTTTTGGTTTTTGAGAAACATTTAGGTTCCATTGAAAAAGTGAAACAATTTTTAATAACGTCATTTGAGATGATACAAATAATAATTCTTATTTCTTATTAAATATTTATTGCCAATATGATAATTAAATTATTTTCATTTTTATGACAGTATTTCTAGAAATGGTCAATAAAGGATTCTAATTTTTTTACAATTGAATATAAAATTGCAAGAGCGCATGATCTTAGTATTATTCAGGTTTTTTTGGTTCAAAAAGGTCACAGTTAAATGTTAATAATTACGGCAGATTTACATAAAGATTTTTTAAGAGAAGAAGAAAAAGTATATTGAAATAAAATATTTTTAAAAAATATTTAAAAATTAAAAAAATTATAATTAAAAGGCTGCAAAGAAAAATAAGGAAAGAAATAACCTCGTCATCAGCCCACACACAAAAAAGAGTGCTTTCTGATATTATGTTAATATAGCAAAAGCAAAATATAGCAGTACAAAATCTATCTATGCTATTATATTTTGATTCTGCTTTATTAATACAATATTAGAAAGCACTCCTTTTTGCGGATATAATAATGTGAGTTGATGACAAGATTATATCTTTTCCTTATTTTATTTTTCGACTTTTTATTTTTATTAAATTTTTAAATGTTTTTTAAAAATAATTTACTTTAATACATTTTTCTTCCTCTCTTTTGAAAAATCTTCCTATTTTGTCCATGTTTTGTCTACATTTACGACGATTATAAATTCTTTGCACTAGCAGCTTAGTCGCTGTCATTAATAAAATACAGAAGGGTAAATTACATTTCATGTGCGCTTTTATAAAACTCATAAATTTGTTCTGATGCCATAAAAATTCTCCAATTCTGTGTAACTTACCCAACAGTTGTACAAATGCCAAATACTTAACTGACCGCTAAATTTTATATAGTGTTCTTCCAATTTGCTTATCATTTTTTATTCGAGTAAAAACTTGCTTTCTTTCACTCATCGTTTCTAAGAAAACAAAAACTAAAATAGTTGAAATGTGTAAGAGATAAATTTACTAGAATATTTTATGTTCATGTTGTAATCTATACACAAGAAAACACGCTTGATAAGCCTGCTTACATACCTACTCTTATCAACATTAACTTTTTGTATTTTTTGACTAGATAAGATAAGACATTAAAATTTATTATGAAAAAAACACTTATTATATTTTATGTACTAAATTTTAAAATTTATTAAACAGTACTTTTAAAATTAAAACTAAAATTATGTAAAATAATTATTTACTTTTTTAAATTTTGAGGAAAAGAAGGTTAAGTATATAAATTCGGAATATTATAGTAAATTTTTAATTTTATTTTGACTCGTCCTCATAAGTAAATAACGTATTATAAGTTCATAATGCTATAATGGCTACTTTAACATCATTTGTCTAATTTCATTTAAATGCATACTATAAAATTTGCATCGATATTATCTATATTTTTTTTTTCAATTTAATTGTTAAAACCAGATGTATAAAAGCATTACTTATTATCTATATTTCAAAAAAAATTAATCCATAAAGTGAGTATCAAGCATGCTTGGGGACTAAACAATGGGGGCTCCACGTTCGGCTGATTACCCAACCGGAACATCCTGCACTCCAGACACCAAGGTCAAGAAAACTGCGATCTGTACAGTAGGACTTGGCCCTCTATGTGCTGTCGCGCTACTGAGTTAAATTTAGTTTAACTGTCCAAAATTGCAAAGGCTTTTTCAGAATAATTAAATCTTTTCCAGTACTCTTTTGTTTCAATAGCTTTATAGAAAGCAAATAATTATTTTTTTCCTCTTTATAATCTTATGTTTATATTTATTTCACATTGTTAATAATTAATAAAATGTCTTGCTAACTAACTAAAGTTGCAGCACAAAATAATTAATTACTCTTCAATATTTATTATTCAATATTTATTACTCTTCAATATTCCATTCCACATAAATATTTGAGCGTTTTTAATTAATCTTTTATTTCAGCATTTTTATAGTAAAAGGAATTATTTTTTTTTTTCCTCGTTATAATCCTATGTTTATATTCATTGTACATTGTTAATAATTTATAAAATCCTTTGTTAATTAAGCGAATTCGCAGTACAAAATAATTAAGTACTCTTCAATATTTATTATGATATTCCTTAACTTCTATTCCAAATAAATATTTGACCGTTTTCAATTAATCTATTATTTCAATAGTTTTATATTTTGACGAAATAATAGAAAGCGAATGTGAACAATATATATAAATGCCATGGGGCATTTTGAGCCACTTAAGCAAATGGTCATTCTTCCTACGTTAATGTCTCAGGGGAAGTGTTTCTTTCGTGAAAAAGCTGTCTGACCTAGAATAACAAAAGAGAATGTGCATCTGGAAAACATCAGAAGTTTCCTACTAACACTTGTATTATCAAATTTTGTCGTGTGAAGGGCTTTTTCATCATTATTTATTCTAAGTAAGCGAAATACCGTGATGAACTGAGATGTTGTGGCAAGTTTGTTTCTATTATAAACTAATTTAGCGAAAAATAGTGAAATTGAAGTAGCTTTAATATATAACTCAGTAAATATTTACGAAAATAAAAAAGTATTTTCCTGTGGAACGGATAAAAAATAAGTATTTTATCAAGCATTGAGGTTCAAAAATTCTTATTTATGTGTTCCTGAAAGTGTTTTAACGAACTTAAACATCTAAATGTCCACATTTTTATTTACCATTACTAAAATATTTTAATTAGATTTCCTAAAATTAGCACTGCAGAGCTATCGATAATTCAAAATTCAAAATCTCTAAAAAGTTACAAAGACATTTAGATTCTTATGGTAAAACTGTTAGTGGTTCTATGAAAGCAATTTAATGTTCAAAATGGAAAACGATAAGGAGAAATGATAAATAATCTCAAGAAATTGAAGGGGTAAGATATCACCTAATTAAAAACTTCATCCACTTCAAAAATATACAAATTGGAAAAAAAACCGTCTATTAGTTTCAAGCACTCAAAAATAGGCACTCATTTTCAAAACTTGCCAGTAATAAATAGGAAGAAACAAGAGTGATTTTGAATATGAAATGTAAAGTTTCCAATGAAAAAGGAAAAATAAAGGGTAGAGAGAATAAAGGTAAAGGTTTTTGTTTCTAAAGTTTATTTTTCTGTTTTTCGTTGGCAACATTGCATTTTATATTTCAAATCACTTTTGCTTTTTCACTTATAGGTCTGACTAGTCTTGAAATTAGGTGCCTATTTTGAGAGGACTGTTATTTATATTATATTTTTGAAGGAAGTTGTGTTTTTAATCAAGTAATGATAATGACTTGCTCCTTATGATCTGCTGGTTAGTTAATGTCCACAATTTTAAGAATCATCAGAAAGTCAAACGAGAAAATTTTATGTTATTCCTGTCGAGACCTGTATTGTTCAAGAAATGGTTAAGAGTGATATTCACACAGTTACTATTACTACACATGGGAAAGTTTTCTGTTTCAAAAAAAAAGGTATTTAATGTGTTCACTTGCATGCCCTCTAGTATTGGACTAGACGACTCCATCAGCTTTAATGGCGAATGTGATGCCACAATAGGCATTACATATTTCCCAGTTTTTAAAATTTCTTAAACTTATTTTTTTAATCATTATTAATCGAATTATAATTAAATTAAATCAATTAATTAATTTTTATTAAAATTTATAAAAAAGCAAAAGTAAAATATTTTATTCTTTTCTCATCGATCAATGTAACAGATAACTTTTTATTTCAATACTAATGTAGATTCACTGTCTCGACTAATCGAAAACAAAAATCTATTTATAACTCTATTATTAATTTCTTACCACAAATATGTTTCAGTTGCATAGTAATACTATTTCTCACCGTCTTGTTTGCGATTCGCGATCGCCAAAGTATTTTCAAACCTAATATTGATTATGGTACGTTGACTTTATTTTTGGCTATGTTATCTTTCGACAAATCACCATCTCTGGATCTCTTCCATGTTCCTAACTGTTCGTTGGGAACAATTCAAATTTGGCTTTTAAATAGGCAAGTCATGGGGGATTTATCTCCCATGGCCTGTCCTTATTAATATTATTATACAAAATTTATTTAACTTGGAAAGTCTTAAAGAAAAATTATAACTTGTATCTCGAGTTCTACAAATACTACTAAATAAAAGTTTTATTATAATTGTGTTCCAGTTTTCCTCATCAACTGTCATTTTTCATTATCCTGTTTCATCACAATATTCAATTAGTCAATTATAGCATATAACTTCCAACAACACCTGATTCCGCCATTATAATAAGGGCACAACCTGGAGGTTGCCTGTTATAACTACGATGAGTCAAAAGAGTTTTCCCAAAATAACATTGAAAAATAACGATTTCATTTTAAAACTTTATTTTTCAGTCTTGTTTACGATTCGCGAACGCCGAAGTATTTTCAAACCTAGTATTGATTATGGGACGTTGGCTTTATTTCTGGCCATGTTATCGTTCGACGAATCACCAACTATGGATCTCTTCCATGCTCCTAACTGTCTGTTGGGAGCAATTCAAATTTGGCTTTTGATTAAGCAGGTCATGGGGGATTTATCTTCCATGGCCTGTTCTTATTAATATTATTATGCAAAATTTATTTAACTTAGAAAGTCTTATGGATAAAATTATAATTTGTATCTCGAGCACTACAAATACTACTAAATAAAAGTTTTATTATAATTGTGTTCCAGTTTTCATCATCAACTGTCATTTTGCATTATCCTGTTTCATCACAATATTCAATTAGTTAATTATAGCATATAACTTCCAATAACACCTGATTCCGCCATTATAATAAGGGCACAACCTGGAGGTTGCCTGTTATACTTACGATGAGTCAAAGGAGTTTTCCCCAAATAACATTAAATAATAATGATTCAATTTTGAAACTTTATTTTTCATTTGCGAAATAAAAGTTCTATTTCTTAAAATTTACTTTACTTGGATATTATCCTACACTTTTTTTAATTCATCCGGCAATGCATTGTCTATAACACACCTCATGACTTAATATAAAGTTTTTCGTAAATATACAAATAAATTTTTTTTTTAATTACCATTTTGACAAAAACAAAATATTTTCAAATAATTAATTCTAAACGAAATATTGTTGATAAGTATTACGTTTTTGCAGCAATAAAAAGTATTTAATATAGAAATTGGTCATTTTGTAATCCATTGAAATAAGGTTAAGAGGTTTAAGCAATATTTGACTATTTTTATTTAATATTATACTTTCTAAAAAATCTCAAGCTATTAAATAAAAGCAAAATAAGTTCAAATATTATGTATTATTTGTCGTGAAAACCTAAACTAAACTTTATACACACTTTATATTTTACGTTACTATAGCTGCATTCAGTTCACTTCAATGTCATTAAATTGAAATGTTTACATTATCTTCGCCAAGACTTAAACAAAACACAATTACTTTTGCCAAGTAACATAATTTAAGGAACATAATAACAAAACAAATGTTCTCAGTTAGTATTTACGCAATATTAAAACATTTCTGTAACCAAATTAATCATACTTTTTGCATCATTGCGATTGGATATAAAGTAACAAATAATTTTTTTTTCCATTGCTTGTTTGAGTTTGTAAATATCAGTAATATAGCTGCTGAATTGTTATAATTGGGAAAATAATAATAACTGTTCTAGCAAAAACAATGATAATCTTTTTAACTAATTGGAATTATTGTTTAAAATAATTTAAAATGTCATTTAAAGTAACGCAACCTACTTATCTGAGTATTATCTTTCATTAAATTAATTATATTACCTGGAAAACAACAAAATCTGCAATAAATTGTGAAAAAAAGAAGATATTAATACCAGCATTGTTAATAAAATAAAATACTAAATAATAAAATAAAATACTAAAAGCTCAATTTTTTTTGAGCTGGCTCTCAGCCAAATACCTCACTCTTAATTCTTTTAATGACTTAATCTAACATAGTGGTTGAATCTACAGAATGTGTTTACGCACTAGTCATCTCCTAAATTTGAAATATAAGCTTAAGTTATTAATTTATAAAAGCACTAAGAATTAGGTACGCTAAAAAGATCTCCAAGACTAATCTTGAAATCTTAAGCGGTCAATGTTGCGTAATTCATTTTATCTTATAATTAATGACCTTAATACAATGCACTTTAAAAATAGGAAACATTGAAGTCAACAGTTTTATCAAATACAAAACAGGTTAGGGTTAATTTATCATAATACGGGTCCATTGCTAATAATATATTGCATTAAATTGCATTTATATTTTAAATTCTTTTTCCTATGCTGAAACTAATACGTGTTAATTTTTTCTTTCATTCTGCTTATTAATATAATGTATATTTCAAGACTCGAAAGAAATATTTTTCAAAGCATTCTCATGCATAATTGTAGTTTAGATATGTTATATTTATACTTCTACTGCCTTTATCATTAGCAAGTAACAGCTTATGAATCTTAAAAAAATGCACAAAACATTTACTATAACTGTATACTATAATACAACAAAAAATTTACAATAAATTTTTAAGTAAATTAACCAACTGCTAAAAAGTAAATTAGGACTTCATTATCACTTGTTATTTCGTTCTGCTACACATTTTTTCTTTTTTATTCAGTAAAAATATTCATGAAATCGTTCTCAGTGTTTTGCATTTTGTGTTATTTTCCCTTAATATTTGTGTAATTTATATAGTAAATTATATAAAATGGTACAAATTATTTTTATGCATAATTTAGTTTAAAAAAATTATACTTTTTCCTTTAATCACCAAAATATTTTGCGTTTAAGAACTCTAAAAAATAATTTTCTTTATTTGAAAAGGAAAATTGTAAATTAGCATGAATTTTACATATTTCATATGCATGTATCATATATCATACATGTATCATATCTAATTCATTTTTAACTAAATTACAAAAAAATTGAGTATAATTATAAATTATATCAAATTACTGGTAAATTATTCAATTTTATTCAAATAAAAGCTTTAGTCACAACCTTAAACTGAAATTATCTGGAATCATCAATTACAATACTACATGTTTTTGTGTTATTCCACACTTAGCAGCACGCGAAAAAAAATTTACATGCATAAAGTTACCTCATTGATTAATAACTCTAAAGTTAAGACTTCTTAAAAAATATCAGGGTGATAAACTAACCTATAAAGGCAACTGAAACATCACAATCATTAATATGAAATTCATTTCTTGGAATATGTTTTTAAATTTATCAGCATATTATTTCTTATCTATCAAAAAAAACTAAAACCAAAAAAACGAAATATAAATGTTATATTAATTCAAATTACTACTTAATTTTCTTCTAATAAAATTTTTGGTCACAGCTAATTAGTAATTAAAAATGAAAACATCATTTGCGTTTTGGTCTATGTGCTGTTGGGCTATTCTAGACACGTAAAACAGTTTTTGTTATACAAAATGGTGGCATTATGAGTAAGGATGTAAGGAAAAATTCAAATTTTTTGTTTAACTAGAAAAAAATTTAAATACCAAATATAATAAATAAATCATCCCAAAATAAAAAAAAAATTAAAATTAAACGAAAAATACGGATTTCTAATGTATGGTAAAAAATTTTTAAATGTGGTTAAATTAGGTAATTTTCATGAAACCTAAGAGCTTGGTATTAAAACCCTTTATTCCAGTAAATTTACTTTTCAATTCTAAATTTCCAGTTACAATTGAACCGTTAAAAAATTAACAAATGAATCGTTTAAATACCATATATTTGAGTTTTTATTACTACAATTATGATTCTTTTTTGCCAGAAATGTCAATACCATACAGTTCCAGAACTTTTTTATCCATATAAGCATTTCGAGCTACATTGTTTATTTCAATTTAAATATGTTATATTGATGCTTGCTTTTTGTACAAGATGCTTGATCAAATGCGCATCTTGTCTTTTTATTTAAAAATAATATTATTATGTTCATATTATACTCCTTTATATTCTTCTTTAGATTTTCGCACCGAAATTTCCCTTAAATCTATACGTTTTCAATAATCAAATAAAAAATGTCTTCAAAAAGGAGATAACTAAAATAAAAAATTGATTAATTAATGATTTCAATTAATTAATTGATTAATGATTTTAAATCAATTCAGAGAATATTTGCAATGTGATAAGTTATTTGATAAATAATTTGCAATGTGATATAGTTAGTTCATATTATGTCAAAGTAATTCATAAAAGTGAAGTATAGCATATAAAAAATAATTAATATGAATTAGAAACAATATAAATAAATATTATGTACTAAACAATTTTACAAAAGATTTATTTTGAAGTGTTTACATTATTTAAATCATTAGGATTGCAAACATATACAGTTAACAACTTAAAATAAAATAAAGAGAGATAAATTAATAAGTTAAGAAAGAAAAGTATCAGTTAAAAGTGGTTAATTTTATTCAAATAATTATAATTTTAATCGTGTCCAATCACAAACTATGTACAAAACTAGAAAAGTAATTTTATTCTATTCCAATCATTATTATATCATCTGTGCACAATTAATTCAAATTATCCAAAAATGATATAAGTAAAAAATAAAATTAACAAAGGATTAAATTTAAAACGCTTCATTCAATTAAATCATTATCATTAACTTAACTATTATTAACTTAATTAAAACTATATATATATAGTAATAGTAATAAATAATAAGTGAAATAAGCAGATACACAGATAAGTAAAATAAACAGTTAACATAATCTTTAATACAATCAATCTTATTATATTCTAATCATTATGATTACAAAATGTACTCAAATTTAACCATTTTTTTAATTCAAAAATAATATAAATATAGAAAGAAGCTAACAAACAATTTTTATTCGATGTGCATCATTGTGTTATGGAAATTAACTGAATATTATGTGTTATAAGAGAAATAACTATGAATTTAATTAAAATATCTGAAGATCAAGGGGGAAAACGGTTCGTGGCCATTTTCACAAAAATAACGATTGGTTTGAATCTGTGGAATATTTTAAATTACTAAATGAATAAGTAAATTACTATTGACAAATCAATAAAGGGAGAAATAGGTTCTCCCGAGAGTTATTACACAGAGAAGATGGGTCCCCATCTACCCAAAGATGCAAACATTGTTTAGAAAGATGAAAATTTACTACTTCAAAGGAGCAATCGACATATTATTTGTTTCTTAATAAAATAGAACAACAATTTGTTACATAAGTAATAATGGACATTATTTTAAGCATACAAACATACAAAGTTTAATCATGTTTTACTTAAAATTATTAGTGTTGAATTCAAATACAGAAAAATGATTACAAAAATTCAACTAGAATCATTTACACAAAGAAAGGTTGAAATCACTTTAGTTTCCAATTGTTGGTAGTATTTTTTAAATTTCAATTTAATAAATCAACGACTGGTACTTTTGGGAATAAAAAAGATTTTTATAACTTAAATTTTCAATTGTTTCTAATTCAAAACCCCCTAAATGAAAAATAACAATTGAAGCAAATATTAAACGACTTACAGCTTACAAACTCTTCACAATACCAAACAACAACAAGAAACTTCACTTATGACTTCTTGCCCAATTGCTATCTATCTATCCATTAGAATTCAGCTTTGGGACACTTATTTGGCAAAATCATAATGCATATTCCCTTAACTGGTAATTTTTTCGTGCATAAATAAAGAAAGCTTCAAAACAATAAAAGGTATGAAAATTCTATAAGCAATTTAAAAACACAATGTAAATTTTAAATCATTTTATTTCAGAGAAAAAAAACTAGCAAAATATAGCATGGATGTTATTAGAGAATGCTATTATAGATACTATTTTTAAGGATATGTTATGTTGTCGTAGGCATTAAGGCAAAGGGTGAGATTGCTCTTGTTTTCAAGTGGCGCCATCTAAGACCAAAAATTTCACTCCTGTTACACCCATACGTCACACCCGTTCATAAAGCGGATCCATTCATTCATTCACCCATAGATCGTAATTTTGCCTTGAACCAGAGAACGATGAATCTTCAATTTAGTACCCCCAGGGGTATAATTTGTTATGAGAACATAGAGGACTTTGTGACCCGACAAATTTAGCGTACACCAATCAACTTTTGCTACACTGAGAGTCTTTGATCGGCTGGATTCGAACTTCCGTTCTCTTGAACGTGAGTCCAGCTCCCTGCCAACCAGGCTATAATGGCCAAAGATATGTTATAATTCTTAAAGTAGATATGAATGAAATAAAAAAAAGTAGAAATTTACATTAATTGACAAATATCTTTAAATTATTCATTGTTAAATGTAACATTGATTTTATTAAGCAGATAAAATACTAATATGGAAAAGACTAAAAAAACTTATTCTGTTTGCCTACATTAATAAAACTAATGTCGGAATTCAAAGTTCTATGTTGATAAATTTACTAAAAATAAGTTTTAAAGATTTGAAGAAAATATTTAACTTGTAAAATTTCGTCTTTATATCACAGTGAGATATATGATGAATTGCATACATGTGCGTATATCATTTAAAATAAGCAACAAGTCTTTTTATAATCAAAATTAACAAATTTTTCATGACTCGAGTCTGCTTACAAAAATAGACAGTTGTTGATGAGGGTGAATAGTCGAATTTTCACTCGAATTTAATTAGAGGAACACTATCCTTTCACGCAAATGGTAACATTCTCCTCATAAATTAATTAGTGTCATATAACAAGCATTACGAGTTTTCAAAATGACACTGTATCAGCAAATCATCGCTTTAACTAGAAACCTATTTTATTAGCAAAAATATTCCTTCACGTTTAATTTCAGTGCAGCTACTTTTTCCAACTAACAGTCTACTTTGTCACTTTTGATGAATTGATCTTCTCTCTCTTACAATACATTATCCTCTTTCTGCCCTTCTAAGAGAATACTACTTCGAACATAAATCAAATTTTTGTCAAGATTGTCTGGTTGAAGATTCGGCAATCTTTAAATTATTCTGAAAGTAGCTTTAACCTAGTAGATACAGTTTAAATGAGGAATTTTTACTAGCCTTAGATTTAAAAAATTTTGTGAAAAATTTTTTTAAACATTTCAGGTATTTAAATTTACATTTGCTTGAAATGTTGCATACAGTGACGTGTAGTAATTTTTAAAAGCAAAAATCTTTTTATCTTTTACTTCAAAAAAATAACATAAATTATTTAAAAGATGTATTTAAAAACTGTGGCGCATTAAAATCATAAAACTGGGTAGAAAAACAAATTATCTTTATTTCATTTTTTAATGTAATAAAACTAGAGTAACAATACACTAGTCGGAATCTACTATTCACTAAAGTATGACTTTGCGATTTTTACTTACATACATTTTTATAAAAAAAAAATTTAAATGCAACAGCTATTCTTTGGATTGTATAAAACTTAAATGAAAAAGTTCATGCCTTTTAGTAAAAAGTATTCCTTCGAATTTTAGGTTAATAAAAATACACTCAAAATTCCCTACTTATCTGTGATAATAATTTTTGTGATGTGATAATAATTTTTTTCGAGAAAATGAAGTCATTGTTCAAAGTTTTTATCGTCAAAGCTTTATTTTATTATTTGGATACAAATTCTAATTTTTGTGTTAGATATTATTTTATATTTTGCACTTATTTTGGAATCATACCAATTTAGAAAGTGATATATTATGAAAATTAGAGATTTTCCGCAATGATCTCCCTTAATATATATTTTTTTAAATCCTTATCGGAAAGAAATGGGAAAAAACAAGCATATTACGAACTGTAAAATAATAGTTAATCAGGAAAAATAAGTTATTTCTGTCGAAATAGTGAGAAAAGCAGGGATGAAAAATATTAAAACGTGTTTGTTTGCAAGGAGAAGCAGAAAAGAGTTGGAAGGAAAGGTAAACTTTAAAAATATCTATGTTTCATCTGGCATTTGACTAGAACCTGTTGGAATTACACAGATTCAACCAAAACCTATTCTTGTCATATCTTGGGACATATCTTCCACTTCAGGCTACTATCAAATATTTGAACTAACTTTACGCCATAAAAGCAAGAATATCATTTAGTTAAGGAACTAAATTATGAAGAAAAACGCTGCAGGTGTATTACCCAAAGAATAGAAATTCTCAGCTCATTAAATGTAAAATCACGATGAATAGAGCTAACATGAGCATATAGGACAGATAACTTCCTCTAGAATTCATTTGAAAGAGAATGATGGATATTAATACCACATTTTTTACGTTCCCAATTTAATAATGAAGATATTATTCATTTCTTGAGAGTAGAGGAAAATCAATGAAAATTAAAACTTTTATAAATATTTCCAAATAATTAGAAATATCATTAAAAGCAATTTAATTACGTACAGAACACAGAAGCTAACTGTTCTAAAAGAAGGAAAATAGTTTTTGTAATAAAATTCATGTCTCAGAGTAGCAGACGATAAAAAAAATTTGATGCTTCCAAATTTATAATATGGAAATTAAATTAAATATTAAAATTATTATAATAATACGTTAAACTAAAATGTAGGATCAGATATCTCTTGCGTTTAAAAGATCGTTACAATTCAGAACACTTCATAGCAAAACCAAATTATAAAAATACGATTTTTTTTTAAATTGGGCAATTTAGAAAATATGCAAATGATTTCGAATCAAATTTTGAATTTTGTCATATAAATTTTCATTCTTTAAAATGATGGGAAAAATAGCATACATTAAAATTCAATAATTTTTTGACAATTATTAAATAAAATTATATGAAAATAATAAATAATTAATAAAAATACATTTTTACCTGGAATTATCTTTAGTCAAACGAATTTTACAAATGTGTTCAAAATGTTTTCTGTTCGCTTAAAAAATTTTAGAGTTATAGCAAAGTACGCAAGGATGAAATTAACATTAAAGGGTCCAAATATTCAACTGCTCTTCTACATTAACTATTAGGATCATATTTTTCAGATTAAGGCTATTTCCCTAATTTTAGTGTTAAGAATCCAAATCCGTCAAAGAAAATATATGTTCTTGAGAAAAAGTACGTTTTTGTGTCTAATTTCCTAACTTAAATATCATCTGCATTAAATAACTAACATATTTAAGGTTATGCCTTAAAGCCATTAAGATTGAGTCTGAAAACAGGTTAGTTTTAAAGTTAGCTAGGGTGTTCATTTTTTGTGCTGCGTACACTGCATAGGTCCCAAAGTACCTTTAATGTCCCAAGGTACACTAAGCCAAAAGGTATAAAAGAAAAAAAAATTGTCTTCAATCTAAATGAACATTCGTCATTTTCTCTTAACTTAAACATTCATAAGTCTTCTCTTCTATGTTCAAATAAAATTCAGTTAAATAGTTTTGTGATTTCATTTTCAGAAATTGAAAATAGAATGAAAACAAGAATTTATTACTGGATGATAAAATTTACCAAAACATAATTCCAAAACTTCGGGTGCAATGTTTTGCTGTGTTTTCATCTACTGGTTAAGGTAATAATTAAAAATGAAAATAATGCTAATGTAGAATTAGATTCTTAAAAATTTCCAATGTCCCAAGTTGCAATACTCTGCCCTACTACATGTTACGTTTTGTCAATATATTTGTTCTTTGTTTGTAATTTAAGCTCATTACCTTCGAATGTATTCTTCCTTATCATTATATTAAACGTAACTATTGTCTCCTTTAAATAGCCCCAGTTTTAGTTTGCAGGGGAAATTTTATTCGTTATATCTTCAAAAGGTTTTAATAGTTTAAAATATTAATAATTTCTTATATTTTTTTCAAAAAAAGTTTTAATTGCACTTTTTTTAAACATGTACTTATAATCGATATATCATTAGTGTTATTAGTTTCAATCCAGAAACATATAATAACTAACAAAAGGATGAAAAATTCAGACTAGATAATAATTCATTTGAATTTTCTAAAATTTGTAATATATAAGTTTAGAATTTGCAAAGAATCCGTAAAGTTTGAAATTTACGATTGATTTTTTAAATTCATGAAAGTTTCCTCAGAACTGATATTTACATCTAAACTAATGGTCTAATGTCTGATTGATAATGATAAATTTCCCTTTATTGTTGAAGAAATGAGATTTTGAAAATACTTTAAGCTCAGTAAGGCTTTTTTTTCCTCAAAAAATAAAATTGAAAAATTATCACCGAAATACAAACGCTTTACCGAAGCAAAACAATTAATTCTAGATTCTAATCTATCCTTTGCCAGATGAGATATTGTTGAAATAGGGAAAGAAAGGAAGTAAAAACGTTCGGTATAGTTGGAATGTTTGATGCATTCAGGTCTCTTGTTTCTTCTTGTGTCCAAGAGATCGTCAGCAAGCTGTTTTTACTCCCCAATGGCAAAGAATGTACAGCAGGAAAACGTCGAGAATACTTCTTGGGTCATATATCTCTTACCATCCTGACAGTCCATCGAAGAAAATATTCGATAAAAGCCCTGGAACTACTTTTCCCTTGAGATCTTTGCAGGATAGTGTTTTCCTTCCATCGCCACAGCTTTTTTCGCTCCCTACTTTCCTTTTATCGTCATGGCGGATGGAATCAGATATTTCGTAGAAAATGTGCTTTAAAGTCTAGTTCTTTTTGTAAAATATAGGAATCTATTGAATAAAATAAATCGTAATTTTTGATTTCTCTCATGAGAAGTGAAGTAATTCAACATGATAAAGAAAGGCTCAATTTTTTCCTGAATTTTCCTTCGTTTTTATGGAAATTTCAAGGAGTTGGTTTTATGAAAGACTTTCAAAGGTTTTTGAAAAACCATTTAAAGTGCTTTATGAAAAAGATGACTCTATAAATGTCCTTATGTTCTTATTCAAACCAATCTGTGAAAAAACTTTTCATAGGGCAGCGAATATGCTTTTTATTCTACTTCAAAGAATTCTAAATCGGGCATGTAACTTCAAGTTAGAATAAGCTATAAAAATTTTATTAACAAATCCATTTTAAATTTTTGCACTCCTCTTGATTATCTTTCACTATACGCTAAAACTTTCTCTGTCAATAGGCAGAAATTTGCTTTGTTATTTTTTAGCCAAATTTAACTCTGAAAATAAATTCCAAAGATGAAAGAATTTGAATTGCTTTATGAAAGTTTAAAATGACATTTTTGCTTGAAAAAAATGAATAAATTTATTATTAATGTATCTGCTATAGTTGTAATTGACTTTGACTTTATTTGTCTATGTATTGTAATTTAAATACTGCAGCAATGTCATTTACACAATAAAGCTTGTCAAGTATTTTTTCAACCAATGGCGTTTTATTCACCAATCCTTCAATTGTGTTTAAACTTGATTGCAAAGTCATTCAGGAAGGATTATCTTGAATTGCTTCATTTGAAAACCTGATTTTTATTGATAATTTCATTTAATTTATTAATTTATTAAGAAGTCATATATGTTATTTGGCTCTTACATTGTAGACCGATTACAATATGTTAATTAATGAATATGGTTTCTTATAGAAATTAATTATATTTTAAGTTTACCTTACACCTTTAAAACATTCTTAAAATATGGGCATAAATATTGGAAGTTAAAATATATTCTCAACAAGAGGTGTAATAAAGTGTATATTATCCGAAGTATATTATGCATATAAGATGAGAAAAATGACTTCTACTAATAAATAATATTACCCTTTAATAAATTCATGAGTTTTTATATTAATTTATGGATTATTGATTTAAATCTTAAAGCACCATTCAAGATTTTTTAAATAGTTACCTAAACCTAATATATTTGAATAAAAATAAATAAAATATTTTAACTCTGAAAATAACATACTTCTGTAGTCAAGTGAAAAAGAGGCCCTAAAACAACCATTTTAAGGTTGAATAATAACCTTAGTACTTTGCATCATATCATTTAGAAACTTTTCTTCAATAAGTTGCTATAGTGAACCATATTTGTATTATATTATATTATTTATACTATATTATTGTGGTTAATTAACTGTATTTATATAATTGAATAAGGTTCAAGTAATCCTTGTTTAAAGACAAACTTGTGCTATAATAATTTTCAAAGGGAATTATTATAAGTTGCAACAAATTTGAATGATATAATGGTTTAACAAGCACAAATATTTTTAAAAATGTGCTAAATATATCAAAGAACCATGAAAAATAATTTATGGAGTATTATTTAGACTTTGTTCTAAAACATTTAAAGCATTTTAGATGATATATCGTACAGCTTAGATAAATTTTGTGTAAAAAAATTGAAAACTCTTTTTTATTCTTCATTGGAATTTATTTTCTAACCACGTACACATTTGTAAAATCATATTTCTTTAAAGATTATTTATTTAAATTCTACCTTATTCTTACCTAATGTATTATACACTGCTGTTAAAATATTGTGTTAAGCAAATATCTAATTTAGAAATCCTCTAAAACTCCATCTACTTAATATCATAAAAGCGTTCTGGGAAACAGAATTCTGTTGAGTGTCAAAAGCATCTTTCTATCCAAACCCTGCTTTAAGATATCTTAGTCTACTTTATTTTTGGATAAAGTAGATATCATTGAAACGTGCAACGCTTATTAATGTAACCACTCTAAGCATTGGATAGAGCATCTTAAGATATTTTTGGCAGCTTGTTGCCATTTCCCGTTTGAATATAAAAACATTCATATCCGTATATTTTTTAAAGATCTCATTATTTATTGAAATAATTGAAAAGGGAATTTAGGAAGCTCTCTTAGGAAGCTCTTAAAACGGGAATTTAGGAAGCTGTTAGGAAGCTCTAAAAAATTTTTAAAAGTGGTTTCAAAACAAAATTATTTACACATTAAACTTTATTTACTAGTTATTGAAAAAAAATTTGTATAAATGGTTGCAAACAATCTTTAAATTGTAGAGCTGTATAAGAAAACATATTAAATTACATAATTAACTTAAGAATTTGTACAAAAGCTTCTTAAGCGACTTTGTGAAAATAAAAATTTTTAACAAAACATCAAAACACTGGCTATAAAATATATTTTGCTGTTTAAAACTTCTCAAGTACGGCATTGTTTAGAATAATGTTATTATATATTAAGAAGAATTCATTAATATTCCTTATATATAGCTCAAAAATTATGCAACTCTTAAACTCAGAAATTCCAGATATTAGTATATTTGAATTAGTATCGAAAAAATAAGAAAATAAATTTTCTCATAAAAACCTCTTTTTCAAATTACTTGAATAAGAAAATATGTCATCCCTGTTGTTCATGTAATCTTTAAGTACTGAACTTGTAATTTGAATATTCTTACTACAATGCAAACAATATTTTTTTTTAAATTTTGTTCACATATAAACTTATAAGAATTTACTTATCCGAGTTATGTGAGAGCTTTGCTATTTTTAGCATACTCGTCAGAAAGAAAAGAGTACTCAACTAAAAGCCTTTAGGTAGAGAGATTTCATCGTATGAAATGTATTTTTAAATTTGAAACTTGAGTTATATCTGATTGAACATTTTTCGGAAAATATTCACGCACTCTATTTTTCATCCTATCCATCACATTAATATCTATTTAATTTCAATCTTTTGTTTTAATACTGATATAAAGTAGTACGATTTCTTTTAAAATTCATGAAAATGAATAATGAAAAAAAAATTAAAATTATAATAAGATAGCTTTTGCATTTTCAAATATTTCATAGAAAAAGCACTGTGTAAGATAAAGAATAAATATAAAGAAAGGTTGTAATTGCTTGTTCATTTTAAACGGAGCTTTTCATGCGTGATTGTAAATATAAAACAGATAAAAACGTCATTGTTTTTAAAATGATTGAAATTTACTTCAAATGGAATTTTGATGTACATAACTTTTTTTATGGCATGAACTTTTTCATTAATCTTACTGTATATATTAATTAACATAAATAGATTAAGTAATAGATTCCTAAATGTATTTTTTATGTATTTATACATATAGCATAAATATAGTCATTTACTTTTATTATGCAAAAAGAGATATTTCGTTGCATAATTTTAGTCAACATAACTGAAACTTGTCTTAAATGTACCCTTCATCGAAGTAATCTCATTTAGAAGCAATTACTTCCTCACAAAATTGAAGTATTCGTTAATTTGTCTAACACATTGTAAATCTAGTTGCAATGAATCACTTCTCATAAATGATTATATTTATATCCCTGATGCATTTGTCCCAAATGATTCACAGAACATCAGGAATATTTGCAAACATCAGGAATATTTGAAATACAGAACATCAGGAATATACAGCCAAAATATTGCATGTTCCTTTTTTATTTAATTTTATTTAAGAATGATACCACACACTGTAGTTCGTTACCAAGGAAGACGAGAGACATTCAAATAATGCGAACTTAAATTATTCATCTTTGTTTACTCTTAAATGAGTATTTCTTTTTTTCTCGAAAAAAAATTTAAGACAATTGTGTGATTTTTTGTTACTTTTTTTACGACTTGGGGAAAAAGCAAGAATGGAAATAACACTAGTTTTACTTTCAAAAATTCAATTGCTTCTTCCTTCATATCAGAATAAGAATCCATTCGAAAAACGATCTAAAAAAGAAAAACATCTTTTCTATATTGCGCTCTTCCTAACCGGAACAATTTTTACATCTTCTTTAAGAAAAAATTATCACAAATTGTTACTCCGTTGCGAACCACTCTCTCAGATTACGCAACATTATTGCAGTAAAAAAATACTTCTGCAAAAGGAAGTTGGGGCATTTTCTCCGGAATGTGCCCTACCATAGAAAGCGATAAAGCATTCAGTCAAAACGTCGACATAAGAGGAGTTATAATGAAGAGAAATAAGTCAGAAAAATGTGAAATACACCTCGAAATCGGATATGTCCAGTAGATTTATTTGAACGAAAAATAAAAATGTTTTCCTGGCGGTTGGTATTAATTTATCATCATTTTGTTATCTTTTCTTATCTAATAAAACAAAATAGCGATAAGACTTTTTGAATCATTGGGAAGATTTTTCAAAGTAAAAAAGTAAAAACTCATTTGAGTAGTCCTGATATAATTCTATAGTTATGAGCAGCAAAAAGAAATTTTTTTTTATCTCGCGTACAGAATAGTAAAGCCTTCTTTGAATTTAATTCACCAGAATATCTTGGACGACTAACATTAATTTATTATAAATTTCTTGTCTCCTTTTATATAATATACGAAAAGACCTGAAAAGAGTTATTTGACTCGTTGCATCAAAGTAATACTAATATAAAAATGGTGTTATTCTTGGTTGTCTCATATATAATTAAATCATAAATAAAATCACACATAATCTTGTATCGAAAGAGTTCAAAGTAATTTTCTACGCCTTCTGAATTATGAAACAACTAAGAATTATCCTCATAATGTTTCTGTTTGTACACTACAAAATACTTTTGTTGTTCCATTATTGGGATGTCGTAGATATTTGCCTTGTTTATTATCTTTCTATAAAATTCTAAGCAATCTGATTGATTGCTCTGATATTTTAATTATGATTCTGTTTTCATAAAAGGTCACGATATGCGAAATGAAAAATTATTTGTAAGTTAATTTAGTAAATATAATTATGTTAAAAAACTTTCCTTATTCAGATTTTACAGTATTTTTAAAAAATATACTAAAGACCTTGATATTTTTAATATGTTTTTTTTCCGTTTTAAAAAATTATATTTAAATGCTTTATTGTTCCAATTACGTTCTTTTCTTCTCCAGTATAATTGGATTTTATATTTATACTGTGTAGTTTGCCGTTAAAACAAAAATAAAGTAAAATAAAACAAGCTGAAAGTAAAAATAAAAATAGCAAATGCTTGACATAAAAATTATATGAAATATTGAACTGAAACATTTCATGAATAAGACAAACAACCTAGTTTGTCACAATTTTAAAAACAAATAACTGTAAAAAAAAAATTTTTGCACTAAGTTATTTACCCCTTTGATACAAATTTGAATTGATCGTTTTTAATGATATAGTTTCCAAATTTTAAATATATAGGGAGGGAAAGAGAAAACATGAAAAGTCGTCACTTGAATTTTCAACACTTCATAGTATTGTCTCTCAACTACAAAATTCTCGACACAGATAATGCTAGTGTTATCTGCAACTTATATTATTTAATTTTTAAACTCTCATATTCCTTCTGGGTATGAATATTTCATTTCTGACTACATCTATGACTGCATAAAATCCTCGTTTTGTGGGGCGTATATAATTCACTTTCCTTTCTAAATTTACGGAAACGGTATAGATTGTTATGCTATATAAGAATTATTCTAATGATTATTTACTATCGTGCTGTTTTCCCTGTGTGCATTTGATTTTGTTTGTTTGAAAACACATCATATAAATATTAACATTTATGCATTTTCCACATCTATTGTAATAAATTATAGAGTGTTGAATGGAAAGAAACCTGTTTTTAATTGTGAAAATCCCTCCGTTTGCATCCATATGTTTTTAATAACTGAATGAAGGAAGGTTGGTTAAGCGTAGATTTTAAAGTCAAAACATCAAACTGGCTTATTTGATAAAATGAATGAAGATTATTGATTTAATTGAATGAATGTGAGAGTATAAACATAGAAAAAGATAATAAATGCAGATAATCAAATTTTTATATATTAAATTTTTGTTAATGTGTATTTTAACTGTTGTTTCATTTACTAAAAATTTGACTGCAAATTATTCTTTGGGGGAAAATATGAATTAGAAAATCGAAAGAACTTTCTTTTTAATTGAATTTTAAGCGTTCTGTAAGAGGGTTTAATAATTCATACGGTTTCATTTGCGATTAAGAAAATTTATCAAATTGTTTTAAAATCTAAGTTTATTTGAGTTCAAATGAATATAATCATGCACCACTCCATCATTATATTTTATTCATTCTAATAGCAAAGCAATTAATATCAATTGATTACAAACTGAATAGCAATTGGTTGCAAACTGAATATCAATTGATTACAAACTGAATAAACGTCTCTTATAACCATAATATTTCATAAAGAAAAACGTCTTGCTCCCCGAAATTAATTTTGACGTAAAAGCTAATTTTAATCCTTAGAACTATTATTTTATTAAATCATCTTTAGCAGAATAAAACTAAATTAAAAATAATAAAGTATTATTTATACATTCTGCCTGAAGTAAGATTTCGGAAAACATTACTAAGAGTTTGAGTGATTTTTATCTCCCTTTGTATTGATTGCGAAGATACACACCTTAAACTAGTGCTCAGACTGTTCGTATAAGTGTAGAGATATCGATTTTTGAAAAGGCATTTTGTTTTAAAAGCTTCTTCATTTACAAAATAACCTCGATATGTCCTCATTATTCAAGGAATGATAGCTTAACTTGAAGAAAGTTTATAATATACATGAAATATAATACGTATATATGCACATGCACGCATTTATATATATATATATATATATATATATATATATATATATATATATATATATATATATATATATATATATATATATATATATATATATATTTAATCGAGGAAAAAAGAATAACGCTATCGATACTTGACCAATCACAGTAAAGAAAAGCAGATTTATTAAGCAGCAAAACAGGTTTAATTGGAGGTTGAAAATTGAATGTGATTCTAACAATTGTCTTTGTCTTTTAACTCCTCTTTGTTTCCTCCAGCCTATCTTGGTGTATAGGCATTGTTGCTTCTCAAACCTGTCTTCCTGTACAGCGATTATACCTTATGCCAGATTTCGAGAATGTCTTTGTTTTCTCCTCGGTTAAATTTTAATTTGTGACCCCAAATGTAAATACCTTTTGAATTAATTTTTCACCAGTATTCTAAACATACATATTACTGACGATCTTTACGGAAATAAGAAGAGTAGGAACTCTTTTGAAGGAATGCATTTTTGTACAGTACTGAATTATGTTTGATTAAAGTTTACAAAGTCATTTAAATACTGAAAAAATTGTATTTGCAATGAAATAACAGAGTTTTTTTTTAATTTATAATAAAATCAATTTTATTTGGAAGCAATTTTTAAATTTCTAAATATTTAACTCATGTAACATACTATGTATTTGATGAGAATAGAGGTTTTAAATCTTTTTATCCTTAAACAAACCTTTAATCTAAAAGAAATGTAATGCTGAAACTAAAAAAGAAATTAAGGAAAAACATTTATGTCGTGGAAACTACTATTGATTGTTATGCCTCAAAGGCAAGTCTTATGATAAATTTAAAATCTGATAATAAATATATACCCTTCAAATATTCAATGAAATTATACAAAAGCAAGTTTTATGATCATTTTAAAAACGGATGAAAAATATATACCCTTCAAATATTTAATGTGAAACTTTCAGACTTTTACAAAAGCAAGCTTTATAATGAATTTAAAAACTCATAATACATATATACCTTTCAAATACTTAATGTGAAGCCCTTAGACTTTTATAATTTTAAGCGTTTTGCAATCTTTGAGTAAACAAATTTAGTTACCAATTTAAATACCATAATAAGACGCATAATATGATTTTAGATGTAGGAAAAATTCGTGTAAAATTACTGTAATGACATTTCTAGTAAAAAAAAAGTACAATTTCTAATAATAAAAACATAATATACAATATTTAAACCATTCATTTGGAAAATTTTTCCGTTCAAATGGTAACAATTTAACGGAAATTCAAATTTTTTTAAAAAATCTATGTATTACCATAAATTTAGTAAAGAATACAAAACTGAAAAGAAAATTGAAGTTTTAAGACATTTTAAGTTTTAAAACATTTTCAGTTTTGAAGCATTCACCAAATTTTGTCACAGATTATAAATCAATATTTTACTGTTAATTTACCGAAATCATTACCGAATAACTTTAGTATAAATCACCGAGCTTTTTGATTTTCCCGTATTCCCATTAAACCTGAAACGCTGTAAATTTTACATTATTCTGCTATTCTAGTAAATTTCATTCTATTTTTCTCAGTGTATGGTTATATAATACATCAATATTACATAATATAATTCTGATAATCTAAATTGAAATATAATGTCCTATGGCATAACCCTCGTTGTGGACAAACGACCCAATTTTAGATTTACGACTACCACTGTTCAAGTCCATTGTATTGAAATTTTGACCCCAATCCAAAAGACAAGGGAACTCCTGTCTACAGTATTAAAAGAAATTTTTCCTTCGCAGTCATCGCTGGGATTTGAACCCGGTTCACATCATTGGAAGACGAATACTCTATCCCCTGAGCCAGCACGAGTCTTGTAGAATTTTATAAAAGTAGAATCCTGGATATTATTTAAATAGGAAATTAAATGAAATAAAATATACGCAATCAGTAGTAGCTGAAGTGCTGTAAGCATTTCTCAAATTGTTAAAAAATTTATGAAAGTTTTTAGATTTGTCAAATGGCATTCTATTCTATTCCATTCTATTCTAGAAATTATATGCAATCCGAAGAATAGTTTCAAGGATTTTGATGTTTTAGCTCCATTTGATGAGTTAGAGAGTAGCGGAATAACAAATTCGGTAAACTGAAATTTCACCAGCACTTAAAACCACCAATTCATATCACATGATTCATATGATATCACATGATTGTCCAATATTTTATATGAATTTTAAGTTGGTTATGGTGGTTATGTTGATTTTGATTTTTTTTTATTCATTTAATCAATGTCAATAATTGAAAAAATCAATTTTGCCATAATTTTCGAGAAAAATTCTCGATGGCAAGAGTATATATACCTGTTTAACCTAAGCAAAGCAATTTAGTATCATATTATGCTTCCTAAAACTTTTCATAAGCTCCCCGTTAAATTTCTCTCAGCAAAAAAAAAATTAAATCTGATTAACCAGTTTTTTTACTGTATTTTGCAAAGAATTCTGTAAGTGCGCCTGTTTACGTGATTAAAGTATTGTAAACATAATTTCTCACGGCTGAAACCCTGATCTGAGAAAAATCACTCCATAATTTAAGCAAAACAAATAAACTCTACGTTCTATACAATATTTTAAGAGATTAAACCTAAAATGAATTCCCAAAGAATGTGCATAGTATTTCTCAATGCCACATACAGCATTAAGGGCCGCACAGACATTAATAGAACTTCTGGATCGCCAAATGAGTACATAAGAGAAATATATTATCTAAGTAGAATATGTATGTTATTCTGAATAACCTCAGCGTAGCATACATGTTATACAACACCTTATAAGCTTTAATCTAAAATAAGATCCAAAAGACTACGAATCGTCTTACTCAATTACACAAGCAATGCAGAAAAGGTCACAAAAGAATCGCCAGACAAAGGATGATTACTACTTCAAGAATAATATTCTATTCTGGCTTAGAAAATGCCTCTTCAATAAGTACATTAGTCAGTGCTCCTATCATCACATTCTTTCCCTTTATTCTGGAGTTGATTTAATTAGATTCCTTCACATTCCACAAGAAACGTAAGCAAAGGGATGGAATGAAACGCACTTCTCACAATTTTGTCGATTTTATTTCCTGCGCTTAACTTATTCCCTCGATCAAAGGTAATTTGATTCTTAATATTTCAAAAGACGCTATGCATTCCTTCTATTTATAAATATTACCGATTCTAGACACAATGATGTAATAAACATATCCTAAAGATTCCTCGAGGATATATCAGCTTAAAGGAAACTTCTGGAACATACTAATGTAGCTTTAATAAACATCGATAATTCTCTTTGACATATTAAATACATGACCAAACATTTTTTTCAAAAATTTCATTCGATTATATAAATTTTTGCGTTTGAGAGTAGAGTTTGTGGCATAAATATTTAATTACAGAACATACGTATAATAAGAGCATATATTTACAAATGACACCTATTACAAAACAAATTTATAGTTTATTACAAAACACATTTATAATAAATATATAAATAATGAAATATTTATAGAGCAAATGTAACTAAAATTTCATTTTTTACCCACAAGAAGAAAGAAAATCTGGTTAAATTACCGTACTGTAGGGTAAAGACATTTCTGGTATAAAAAAAAACATAATTCTGTTTAGTAAAACCAAAATATACGGTAATTAAGTCATCGATTTTGTAATTTTTCCGTTCATATGGTAGCGATTTACCTGAAATTCTTGTTTTTTAGAATTATAGTTCTTATCAACACACGCTTAGTGCAAAATACAGAACTAAAAAGTAAATTCTACTAAATATTTGATTTTTATGCCATGCTCAAAAGTATCATGATAAATTAGCAAATTTTACTACAATTACTAAATTTTATCACTTATCATAATACTATATTTTATTGTTCATTTTACCAAAATCATTGCCAAGGCAATTCGGCACAAATTAACCAGCATTTTTGTCTTTCCATAGAGCCAGAAACACAATAAATTTCATCTTATTCTGATAGAGAGAAATTTATACTGGCATGCTTGTTAGTCTTATAAACTTAGCTTTTATTTTTGTTTAGGTTTATGGACAAGTTTATAAACATTGCAATTTATTTAAGCAAAATAACAAGTGGCAATAACTGAATGCAAGACTTACTACGAAAAAAAGTTTTTTAAAAATCTATATCAGCATATGAAAGGCTAATGCAAAAAAATAGGCCCAAGTTAGATGGTTTGGTTTTTCTTATCTTTGGTTTGCCAACAGAGTAACTAATAACAGCAAAAGCTTTACTTGTTTGAAAACTTCATTCGCTTAAAAAATATGCAAATCGAAAATAACAGTCAACATTCTTCAAGTGCTCATTGTCAAGACTTGCCAGACGTGAAGGAGAAGAAACAAAAGTGATTTGAAAAAAAAGAAAAAAGAATAAAAGTAAAGGTTTTTGTCTCTCACCTTTATTTTTCAATTTTCGTTGGCAACATTACGCTATATATTTAAAATCATTTTTGTTTCTTCCCGATCACGTCTTGAAAATGGGCTCCTATTTTTGAGCTCTTGAATCATATCGACTGTTATTTCCGATTTGTATGTTTTGAAAAGAATGAAGTTCTTAAGCAAATGACACTTTTGCTGTTACACTTTTGTCAAACCAAAGATAGGTAAAACGAACAATTTAACATACATATATTTTACATATGAAAGGCTTAAAGTGCAATATTTTACTATTTAATTTTCCTCATTGTAAAATTTTTCACTATTACGAATACTTTCGAACAAAAATTTTTCTTTGATCAGAAGTGGCAGATAATTTTCAGAAATTTCTGTAAATTAAATATCGATTACTAATGTCCAAAGAGTTTTAACAATAAAAATAAAATGCAAAACGTTAAAAAATAATACTCTCAATTTCAAAAAATTCCTTTTTATTTATTTTGAGAAAGAAAAGCAATAAATGAACTATTTCTTCAAGCAAACAAACTTCAAAATATCAAAGCAAAACAGTTTTCGTGTACATGGAACATTTGTGCTTTTAAAAGTTTAAAAAAAAGGGAAAAAACTTGCTTGATTCCTTTTTTTGTATTTTAAAGCATGTTTTAGCACTCTTAGAAATAAGACTCTCATTTTTAACGATCCAGCAATCCATGACCGATCAGTACTTCGTAAATTTTGAGAATCATTTCGTCATGATATCACTTAATTTGTGACAAAACGTGAAATTTCAAATATATGACGAAACTGTTTAGTCAACTCGAAACCACATCTTAGTGCATTGTGGGAGATTATTAGCAAGAATAACGAAACGAGGGAAAAAAACTATACAATCGAAAATGAAGTGACAAACTAAAGCGCCCATATGTATGATGGTGAGGGTGTTGGCCTCATGCTAGGAAGATTCGGGGTTCAAATTCGGCTTCAGACATGGGTGTAATTGTTTTCTCTGTTCTACCTTTCCATGTTATGCTGTCCCACCTATTAGTATCCATGACAAAGTGATTATTATTAAAAGTAAATAAATTAGGCACTTTGAATATTTTTCGGGGAGAAGAATAGAATTTTGACGATACTCGTTTTCTTGATGAAGTGACGATAGTCATTGCGCCATTTTGACTAAATTTTCACTAGGAGCATATACCAGGAAACTGTCGCGTCAAAAACAAAGAAGGTTTCGTGATATTTGAGTATCAATTTTTTACAGTGAATAGAAATGAATTCAATTCGAATTCCGAATCAGTAAATTTTATGTATATTTGAAAACAAATCAAACGTACTAAATATTAAAGCTCATCTGACTAAGAAGAAATCTTATGAATTATTTCAAAAAGCCTACAAAAACTAACCAAGTTTCACCAACCTATTTATCCCTGTGATCGTAAAAATAAACATAAAAGATCGCTACAAAAAAATTCTTTCGCAAAAAAATTATCTCCTAAGATAATTATCGAAAACAAAAAAATATATATTAATTGGATGTATTGCAATTAAGTTATTTAGAGTGTAGATTGTTATAAGACCTTAATCATGATCTCGTGTATCTTATCTTTATTCTAAATAGTTTATTGGCAAAATTCGAGAAAAAAGTTTAAGGGCATAAAACTCCAAGCAGAAAGGATATTACCTGAGCTGATTAACAAGAATAATTAACGAAAGAACGTCAAAGATGTATTAGCTAGAAAGTCTGCATTTTTATTTGTATTCTTTTTTTGTTTATGACCTAAGAATTTAGGACAAAAGCTCAATCACTCACTATGCAAGAAACTTCAAGCAAAAGACTTGATGATGTTCTGGACAATATTTTATTAAATCGAAATGATATTTTTCGAGATTTAACTTTAACTAAATTTCAGTTGATTGATTCTGAAATAATACAAATAAATAAAGTTCTATTAAAAAATTGATTTTTCCAAAAAGTTTAATGGTTTTTCCTTTCGCACTTGTTTTGTAAAATGAGCTTCATTACATTTTTATTACTTCATGAAATCTTTTTTACATGATTTCTTATATCATTCAAAATGCTTACGTTTAAATAGTATATGAATAGGTGCTAAAATAACTCTACAATAATGAATATATATATAACGTATATAAACACGAATATAACGAATATATAAACACGTTTACTCGTACAAACCTTCGACACTTAAGTTAATTTTATAATAATTTTTCTACTCAAGAAAATATTGGTTTCAAATAATAATTAGAATGCAACATTATATGATTAGCAATAAATCTAAATTAATATTCGAAATATTTTTACTTTGACCAATGGGGTATAATCATTTCCAGTTTGATCTAGATTTATTCTAGATCATTTCAAGATTGCTCAAGTTTCAGTTTTCAAACGTTAGGCGTTCTGAAATTCCCCGTTACCCTACAGGTTTAGCCTACCCAATTCAACGTTTGGTATGCTAAACTTTTTCTAATACGGTTTTTTAATTTCACTTAAAATGCATTATAATTTATTATATTTAAATAATATTACATTTCCTTATACATAAGATACTCTAACGTTTTAACAAAGCTAATAAAATATTTTCTTCAGAATCAGGTAATAACAATAGTCGTGGTGAATAAGGGGGAAGTAAAGAAGATTGCCAACACTGCATGTAGAAGATAGTTAAAAATTGAATTAAATATAGATTTCACTTACTAAAATAGCATATTTGATTGAAATAAAATCATTAAACTTTTCACAATACAGTGCTTTATTTTCATTCCAAAAATGTAATATCATTAATTATTAATTAGATAATAATACTTTCCTAATACGAAAAAAAGTACTCTGACGTTTAAACTAAGCTGATAAAAATTATTTTCTTCAAAACTAGCTAATACTTGTCGTAGTGAAAAAGATTGAAGTAAAGAAGATTGCAAATGCTACATGTTGAAATTAGTTGAATATTAAAATAAATATAGAATTCATTTATTAACATGACATAATTGATAGGTATAAAATCACACCTGTTCAGCATAAAATTTAAAATAACACCAATACTAAAGGAAAATAGAATTTTTCTTCTTCACTTAAAAAGTCTTATCGATAAAACTAAATTCAACATTTTTCATTCAATAGAAATTTCAGTTTTAGAAATAAGTTTCCAATTAAACAGAAAATGCTTACATTTGACACAAACTTTTTTTTAAAAAAAAGTATTCAGAGAGACTTTAAAACTATAATCCTGTCTTTATTAGGAAGATTTTATGCACCGAGTTTCCTCATAAGTCCTTTTATACAAATCATCCATAATCCTTATCACAATCCTTTAATCATTTATGCTTTCTGATCGGTTCGTTTACTTTTGCTTTTTCCCTTATTTCAGCAGGGAGGAAAATTTTTCTTTTAAAGTTTATCCTTTAAATAAAACAAATTTTACAACTTTAAAAGAATATTTTGCAAATGTATTAATGTCATAAATATAGAAATCTTTTAGTTGCAACTCAGTATTTTATTACGTGTTCTTTTTTACTTTTTTCAATGAAGTTTGAAAACTAATCTTTAAGAGAAGTTTATTTTATATCTTATCACATGTTACATTATCTCATTATATGACTACGCATCTCATTTGTAGCATCTCTGATTTTATTACGTGTTCTTTGTTCTTTTTTTTCAATGAAGTTCGAAAACTAATCTTTACGAGAAGTTTATTTTATATCTTATCACGTGTTACATTATCTCATTACATGACTACGCATCTCAATTGTAGATCATTCATGATTTTATTACGCATTCTTTTTTCTTCTTTTTTTTTAATACAGTTCGAGAAGTAATCTTTAATATAGTTTATGTTATATCTTATTATGTGTTACTTTATCACATTATGTGACTACGCATCTCATTTGTAGCATCTCTAAATGTCGCAATCTTTATTTTCAATTCAAAAGGTCAACATTAAATTTTTAAATGGTTTTATTCGTCATTTACAGAAATGATAGTGTAGTAAAATTTATGTTTACATACCTTATCCAGCTATTGAAATAGTTTTCTTCATTTCAGTTTCTATTTGTCACATGACGCAATTAAAAATTATATTTGAATATATTGTGCATAAGTAAATGCACGACAACTTGTCTATAAATCAATTTATTTACACCTCTTTTTTTAAAAGAAAAATATTAAGCATTGCATTGTTCAGATTTAAAATGTATAATATGCGCGTACTGATAACTTCTACCTATTGTGAATAGAATTTTTAAATATTTCTTCAAATGGCCTTAATTAGATTATTTTAGGTCCATCTAGGTTAATCAATATTCACTGTTAGAAATTTCTCTTCAAAAATGGTTAAATAACAATTTATTTAACGGTCACTTTACAATATTCAAGCAAAACAGTCAAATAACCACTAATAAGATGTTATTCACACTGTTGATTGAGAGAAAAACCGTTTATTTAACTTGTTTTAACTGATACGGTTAAGCAACAAGAATTTTATCGCACCATCTAGGCCCACTGAATGAAACTAGTTTCTTGTAGATGAGTACGTATTATAGCCGAGAGGGCTAATCTGTCAATCTCATGACCGACAGCTTGGGGTTCGAGTCCCAGTGATGACGCCACAATATTTCCACTTTTCCCTTCAACACAAGAAGTGTTTCCATTCCCCTGCACTACTCAATTTGAGATCCCTGTTTATTAGAATACTATATCTCGTTCACACATAGATGGCAGCCTCATAAATCTGCTAAATTATCTCCTATGTCCAGTTAAATTTCTTTTTGACGTATTTGAAACCATGTGAGCTGTAAATGGTTAAAGCCAACATAGTTTAGTATTAATGGTTTCTTAACCATACTAGTTGCAAACGGTTTCAAAACCGTAAAGGGAAAAAATGTTGCTTACCATAAATTTTGTGGTTAATTGGATGGACAGACTGCTGCCGGCTGTTTTACCATAATTTTCAAGTAAAGATTCTAACAGTGTTGCACTAGTTACGTGCTGGGCTTTTCATGTAATGTCGTCTATTTTTTCTTGCTTCTTTTTTATTTGTTTTTATCTTTGAATAAAGAGCTTTGCCGTTTTAGTTTTTTATAAAAAAAATTTGATTTCTGCCGTCATTGATATCTTATCATTAACAGGATGTACTTAATATAACAATTTTTGGTCATATAGGCCATTCCTGATATAGCACTCGTGTCACTACTGCTATACGACCATTATTTTTTTATAACGACCATTACTTTTTCGATTATCTCATTTTTGCTTACCTTACTTTGCTATTTCTTTTACTTTACTTTGTGCTCAGACACATGGATATGAAAAGAGTTTCCCCCCTTTTCAGTTTGTTTGAATGCACTGCATAGAAAAGATTCTTGTAACATTGTTGAGTTTCTTTGAACCCTTTTTTTTAATGTAAGTTATGAAACCATTTATTTTCTTATGGAAAACTGCTGACTTTGACATTTAGAACATCATCAGAATTGCGTTTTAAAAAGGAAAAACCAGAATAAAGTTCATCAACTACAATAAGACATTCCTTTTAAATATATTTTCAATTAGAATTTATTAAATACAAGTATTAAAGATATTGAAATATAAATATTTTATGTGGTATTTTATCTATCAAGCAGCATATAAATTATTTCAAGGTTTGGGTTAAATCCCTTTGTTATAAATAAATACCGTTAGAAGAAAACATTCAAATGCATATTATTAGCAAATATAAAAGTAAATTGTAGTCATGATGAAAATACGGGGAATAAGATTTCGAAATAAATACCAATTTCAAAATGATAAATTGTGTTAAAATTAAGAAGTTGGCTTGTTTTAATAATCTGAGAATCATAACATAAAATTCCTGAAAGCTTATAGAAATAAGATTTTGGGGAAATCTGGATTTTATTGAAAAAAATCAAGTGTTATAAATATTGAATTCTGAAAATATATGAAAAAAGGTAGAAAAAATAACAAGCAGCTTCTTCAGCGTAAAGCTTATGAAAATGCAAAATTTTTATTCCAATATTAATTTTTCTAAAGAAAACCAAAATTTGTAATCAAAGAAAACCAACCGAATGTCTTAACCTAAAGTTTATAAACTAAAGTTAATAACCTAAGGTTTAAAAACTAAAGTGAATTACCTAACGTTTATAAACTAAATTGAATAACCGAAAGTACAAGCTATAAGTAAGCTACAAAATATAATAAAATCAACTAAAACTATATCCAAAATTTTGGACGCTGACATGAATAACCACTTTAAAAATGCTTGCTAATATGTCAGCAATATTTAGTAGTTTTTTATAATCATGTTTTAAGTCATATTTTAAATCATATTTATCAACAAATCCCTATCAAGCAAAATATATTGAGTGTATTAAAAGTTTCTACAGAGAATTTCTTCTAGATTTATTTGCAATTACTATCAAAACAATAAGAAGACATTTAACGACATAAAATGACAATATGTTGCTCCATACAAAATAGTTAACTTCATTACGTTATAAATTAGAATCAACATGTCAATCATAAAGAAGTTTAACAGAATAACTTTCACTTTCTATAAGGATCAATGGCAAGCTTGTTGTTGAAAGATAAAAACCGTTCAATGCTTATGTAAAAAATCAGGATTTTATTTTGGCTTTTAGTTAGAAATCCCTCACGGGGAAGCATATTTTAATTAAAGAAGTAAATACATAAAGGATCTGAAAAAAGTTTCAAAATTACAATTATGGGGGGGGAAATGAGCCGTTTTCATACATTTAAACACTTCACAAGCATCATCGACCTTATTTAATATTTTTTTATGTCTTTGGTTAAAAACACTTAAGCCATTAACGAAATAGATTGATCAACAGAAATACCAGTGTTATGAATGAAAGACTTTAAAATCAGCCATCTCAACTTTTTCTTGCAACGCATCTTGTTCTTTCTCAAACCATTTAAATTACAAAAACATTGCAAGTGATTCATTTATTTTATGTATTACCATATTGGTTTCTAAAAACTAACAGAAAATTATTTGAAACTACAAAAAATAAATATAAATGATAAAAATATGCATTTTACTAATCATCCAAATTGTTTTATTCATTTATAAGTATGAATAAAACTACTATAATATGGTTAAATTTACCATGTTACTGGCTCTGTGAGAACACCAAAAGGCTTGGTAATTCTTACCGAATGGCTTTGGTAATAATTTTGGTTAAAATTACCATAAAATATAGTAAAGCATAATATGTAATAGAATTTGGTAAATGGGGCAAAATTTGAAAATTTTATCATGATTACTTAGAGCATGGAGCATTTAATTTTCTGTTTCGTATTTTTTTACTAAATGCTTGGTAGTAAAAAGTATAAATTTGAAAACCAGATTTCCCAGTAAACTGTTACCATATGATGGGAAAACTACCAAATGAATGGTTTATAAATAACATATATTTTGGTTAATATACCAGAATTATGGGTTGTTGTTTTTTTTTTATATATATATACCAGAAATGACATTAACGTACAGTTCGGTAATTTTGCCAGAATTTTTATCTCCGTGTAGAAAATATGATTTCATGATCAGAAAGAAGTTTTTCAATTGTCGATGAGAATTCCTTTCACAAGCAGGCATTTTTGCTGAATAAGTGTTTAAGGACAAAACCCAAATTTTACTATTCAACTCCTTACGTCTCTTTATATTTCATCTCTTTATAGAAATGTAAGGCTTCTTCCTGGACTTATCATAAGTTATAAATATTCAGGATATGATCATGATAGTAATTTTAGAAACTAAATAATTAATAATGTTAGGAAAAATAGATCGTTTTTGAAATGGAATAAGATGCAGAGGCTGACTCTCAGATCAAAATTTAATAAAACAACAGTTAACAATTATATGGTAAAATCCATTATCTGACTGTTAATCAAAAATCGAGCAAAGAGGAAATAAAACTTAATATTTTAATTCAGAAATTATTTGCAAAAGATTTACGAGTCTACCGAAAATTTCATACCTGAACATATTGTTGAAACTTGAGTTTTGAATCCTATTAATAATATGTATATCTCAGTCATTGATATTTATAATACTGTTAGAAACTATTTGAATATTAAAGATTTCTAATACACGGGATTTTGTCAATGGCCATGTTTATCAAGAGAAACATTAAGAGTTAATTACATTAAAGAATTAGCAGTTAAAAAAATATTAAAAGGCTGAGAAATAAACTTTAAATATTATAATATGACACACACATCAACAATGAACACGACAGTAAACTTTTATAGAAAACGTAAAATTAGATTTAATACTGTAATAGTATCCCACTGTTAGAAATTATATTGCCTATCCGTCTGGGCATGCTTTCAACAAGCTTCTATATATAGTTTCGAAGTATATTGTTAATGGGTTTTAGATCAAAATGCTTATATACGTTCAAATATGTAAACCACTTATTGTTAGTGGCGTGTTCCAGACAGTGGTGTAGGGATTTTAAAGCATGTTAGATTTTCTATTAAAGGGTCATTTTATAAATAAACAAATCGATACTGATTCAAAGTGGTTCTGCATCATTTGAGTCATTTGCAGTTTGCATGAGTTTTGAAGGAAATGAAATAATTTTTTAAATCATAAAATACCTTTTCACGTAAATGACACTTGTTAAATAGTGTCCACAGAATTTTGTTACTGAAGAGTAACGATTAAACACAATGATAAAGAAAACATACCCGACAGCAATGTGAAACAAAATAAATTATTTAATGTTATTTCTATAAGCTTTTTCGTTAAAGAATTGAAGTTAGCAACCATTGAGAGACTTAGAGTTTAACTAAAACCTTAATTTTACCCTACATATATCATTTTAGTGAGAAAATGAATGTGCTTAAAAAAATATCAATTTTTTGAGCATCAATAGAATTATAGATATTTTGGTTATTTGACAAGTTTATTTTACCTTAATGCGTCATTTTATGAGGGCTTGTTATAAATATGCGCAAATTTCGAGCTTAGCACTGCAGTGTGGAAATACATTTTCAAGTGCGAAGAAAGTTTTAAATACTACACGCAAGCTTTTCATTTTTAAAAAAAAATTATGCAAATCTTCTTTGCAATGACTTTTATGCAAATTGTTTTATGCAAATCTTCTTATGAGAGCATAAATATTTTTAATTCTTACGAATTATAATAATTAAAAAAATATCCGCAAATCAATTATGTCAAATAAAAAACATTTTTATAAATACAGATCTCACAAACGCAATGAACTATAATGCAGTACTTGGTAAAAACAAAAAACATTGGACTTAAAAAAAGTACCATTTGAATATATATTTTAATCAACTAAATATAATCCTCTAAATAGCTTTTAAAAATTTAAAAAAACCATATTAAAATTTAAAGCTAATGAAAATTATTCTAATTTCCAGAAAAATAAGATGTTTTTGCATTTAAAAAGAAACAATATTTGAAGGGCTGAAGAGGGAAAAACAATTACATCATAAAACTCCTCTACTATTAAAGTTCATAAGCCTAGCATAACAAATTCCCTTTAAGAAAATATTAAAGATTAAAACACCAGTTAAAAACTTTGTGAGTTGTGATTATTAAAAGCAATTAACGCTGTTATGATTTGCAATTAAATTGTTTTGACGAAAGGCTAATATTTTCCTTAACAGAAAATTAATTTGAATAGAGAGAAAACCTTAACCCAGAAAAAAATTAATTATATCCTCTATAAAATCAATGTATCACTCTCCGGGGAATTACTGATAAATGTCGAACCATTTAATCACTATAAAATAGCAGTTGTTTTAACAACGTAAGAAGTATTAGGAAAATAATTAGAAAATAGCCGTCAGAGAATAGCTATTTTTTTAGAATAAATATTTATTTGTAATTCTTTTTTGCCTAATGGATCAAAGTGTTCGAGTATTATTTGTGTTTATGTGGAAAATATTTATTCTATTAATAAATTTTAACTGCGTAGGCTTTATATTTTTTTTTCTTATTTTCTCTAAGTAAAGAAATAAATATTTTCGAAACCATTGGTCCCCTATTTTGTTTGAATTTTATTTATTTTCTCTAGTACAAAATAGCAAGTAGTTTTATTATATTTGCTATGGTCAATTTAAATGTCTACTATCCAGCTATTTTATAAACAATAACCAGCCACCACAAAAAAAATAATGAATAGTGATAATTTTATGAATATAGTATTTTAGCGTAGGGAAATTTTTCTTTATTTAAATATCCTCATATAAAAATTTTAAAAAATTAAGAAAAATTTAAATCTGAAAAATTTTTTCCCCTTAAAGATATTTTTTCTTAAAGACAATTGTATCTTGTAGTTATATTTCAGTCAGAAACTAATTAAACACTTAAAAATGACATTATATGATGTCATTTGTTTTTAACTTTTTAAATATATCAAAACTATGCAAATTTTGACCAAACGAACCGTAAAAACTTCATAAAAAGCCAATCAATTTAACTATTTGTAAAAGTTTTAAGCATAAAAATTCAGGCTTTAACTTTTTAATATATATTGAATACAATAATTTCATATAAATAAAATTTTATAAATTATTTATGATATAACAATTAAAATAAGCTTTTAATGCAATAATGTAATTGCACTTAAAGCCTAAAAAATAAGTAGGCTTATATCTTGATTACAAACAATTCTTTAAAATTTTGCAAAGCATTCTGCATCAAAATATTTAAACTCTAATCTGGTTTTCATTTATTATGAAGTTCTTATAGATTTAATACTTAATGCACAAAACTTTTAATAAAAACACAAATATTTTATTCATTACAAAAGGGTTGCTAAAACCAAGCATTTGTGAGCAATGAACCTAAAGAATCTTTTAACAAAGAAAAGATTAGATTTGTGAAAATATTTTTAAATTATCAAAAAAATGATATATTTAGCGCTAACCGAGTAACAAAACAGTTAACAAAACCAAAGATGGAAATGAAATTTTAGAGGCTTGAAATACGAAAATTAACTTTGAAGTGTTTTATTATTATAATAATTTTTATTATTAAATATAAAAGCTGATATAAATGATTTCATAATGCAATAAAATGAAGAAAAAAATTGAATATATATTGTTAATATACTAATTTCATTGTGTCATATGGGTGCCATAATTACACTTTACTATTTAAGATTTAATTGGCAAGTTAAATTAGAAAGAGCAATTATCATACCTGTTGACTTACATTGTCGTTGTAATAGTGGTATGCACTGAGAAAAAAGTATCATCAAAATTATCAGGATGTGGTAAAATTTACTGCGTTTCAGGCTCAATCGAAACACGAAAAAGCTCCGCAATTTTTATATAAGCGCTTTGGTATTGATTTTGGCAAAATTAACAATAAAACATATTTAAATAATATTTGATAAAATTCAATAAATGAGGTAAAACTTGGTTATCTTTATCATGATATCTTAGGGCATAGCACGAAAACCATTTATTTGATTAAATTTACTATTCCGTTTCATATATTTCATTAAATGTGTGGTAATAAGAACTATAATTTTGAAAGTCACAAATTCCTGTAAACCATTGCCATATCAATGGAAAAATTAGTAAATGAATGGTTTAAATACCCTACAGTTGGGTTTTTCTTATCAGAATTAGAGTTTTTCACCAGAAATGTCATTACCATCCAGTGCGATCATTTTATCAGAATTTTTTTCTTCGTATAGTATTATCTGAATATTTTTATTCGTTTAGTAATTTTCTAACTAGCTTAAAAGTTAATACCTGATTTATTCCTCTAGCTTATCTATTACTTTATGTTATATAGTTGCTCAGTCCTTTATTTCTCAAAATAAGGTAATTTCATCATGAAAATGACAGACAGAATACTAAAAAATGTATATTTGAAGAGCTACATTGAGTTTTCCTATCAATTACCAACATTTTTTGCTACAAATAAAAATCATGCCGTGATTTTTAAATGAAACGAAGCAGATCAAAAGCAAGTTTTAAGAAAAGTGGATTGTCAAAACCGCGGAGTCGTCGAGATCAAAATTACCCACTCTCTTTTGCTCTAATACACCCACTCCCCTTCAAACCAATAGAACTTCTCCGATGAAATGTCTGTGACAGGAAATCATCCGTTCAATGATGCAGTTCTTTTCAATAAATCATCGATTTTTGAATTCCTTCTCTGCAGAAATTGAACATGAAAAATGCAGCATTGAATCTTAGCATTTTTTAGGAAGATTCGGGTACAAACTTAAGTTTCTTGTTTCTGCCGTTTCCAAGACAACTATCTTTAAATAACTTGGAGTTTGATGCACCTTTTACTTTACAGAATTCCATTACCGACACATTATTTTTAGCAGTTCAGCCTTAAAAGGTATAGTAAAATGTACATTAGTTATTAGTTTCCACTTTGGCAAGCAAGAGAATTTTTAGCTATCTTAGTTTGAAAGCGGCTGTTAAAATATTTCCGACACCTTTAATATCTTATCATACTGTAAGAATAATGTCATCTTACCTAAGTATTATCAGTACATTGAATTTTCACAAAAAGAAATTACATCGTACATAAAACAAGTCAGGCTCAGATTATTTAACCTATTAATTATAATATTAATGCCTCACTAGTTTTCTGCCATTCAAATATAGAAAGGTTTATTTAGACACGTTAAAAAATTTTAGTTCACAAATGAAACAGGTTATCTTAGTAAATTTTGATATAATTTTCCAATTCATTATTTTCCTAAAATAACCGGAATAGTCATATGAATTATTCCTTAATTACCTTATAATATGTATGGGAAAAAATAGACAAATTACGTTAAAACACCATGCGTTAACTCAGCAATTACACAAATGTTGTATAGCCCAATTATACATTCATACATACACATTGTTTCAACCAACTAAGAGCACAGATTTTAATTTTTAGACTTCAAAATATGATTATTAGGAGCCGCGTTGGTAAAGGGGATAGAGTGACCCCCTGGTGACACAAGTTCGAGTGAATGACGTGATCCAAATTCGAACCCCAGAGACGGCTGGTCGGATCAAATTCTGTTCCCAGGTCGCATCGACCACAGTGCTGACGTAAAATAAAATCAGTGGTAGGCGGATCATGCGTTAGAATCCCCGTGCCATCGGGATAACCGAGGGAGGCTTTCGTGATTTTCCTCCCTTAGTAACTCAAATGCGGGTTAGTTTCAATGAAAAAATCTTCCATGTAGGCTAGTTTGTCCCAATGTTTGATCCATGCTGCTCTTTTTTTTCTGGGTTGGGTTCAAAATTACAAGGCTGTGGAGTTAAATATCAATGGCCATAAATCCAAAAATGAGTCTTTTATTTAACGCCTGTTATAAAATAATATAAAATATGATCAGTGGAAAAAGTGTCTCCAAGCAATTGATCAGTATTTATAATAAGAGAGACAACAAAAAAAGTGCACCTAGTGTAATAAATAATGACGATTACAAAACAAAAGAGAGATTATTTCGATTGCATTATTGCAATCACTGGTTACCCGTTGGTTACTAGTTGACTATTTGCTTATTTATAACATTTCATAAACGGCACAATATTTCAAGCCATGTTTTTGGTTTAAGTTGTGTGCCTGTGTATTTTTTTAATGAGAAAAACTGTCGCTGTTATGTTCATAATTGAAAAAAGCAAATAACTTCATCAATATTGATTTTTTATGCAATTCAAACTATTTATGTCGCATAATATAATACATTTATTAGACTCAAAAGATAGACTCATTGAAGTTTTGTATGTTTTTATGATCTTCACTCACTTAAAATCAGCAAAAAAAGTATTTTTTCTTAAGAAAATTTGCTTATAACTAATATGCAAACTTTTTCAATTCTACTCCAGATATGTTCTTAAATTCCCTACAGGAACATACTTGCTTTAATTATTAGAAAAAAATTTGTATCGTCTTGCAAATTTCACCTAATTTCAAACTTTTTTGCGGTAATATTTTAATACGCTAACATATTTTCTATTCTTGATCTTGTAGTAAATCGAATTAAAATATACTTATTTCAACTCTAGTTTTTTTTTTTTTTTTTTTGATTGAAAATATCTGTTATTAAATTTTACAGGAGTTTAGAAGACAATTTTATATTAGATACATGATCCCCAGTAGGCTTGCAGAATAAATTGATTTTGTATTGTTATATTTTCGCATGAAGTTCGATGTTCTCATTACAAAACATCCTTTATAAACCCTATTCAAATTTAAGAAAAGATTCTTCCAATTAGCGAAAAGAATTGAAGCTTCTATCGTTATGAGAACATGAAAAAATTGAAGCTACTATTGTTAATTGGTTCGAATCCTAACGTGTACGTATCTTCTGTCTTTCTCAGTCTTGTGCTATCTTTACATCGACTTGAGAATGGTGTATTAGGCGAGCTTTGAGATGGCCACACAAACCTGTGTAATAAATAAATCGATGCATCCATGATTATGGTGAGATTTGAACCAGCTATCTCTACACTTCCATTTTAGCGTGTCGGAACAGCCCTGGTGTAGTAATTTTATTTACCCTAATGTAGCGTTAATTTAGTAACAGTGAAGCTACTGATTTGGATCAGCTTTGTCCAAGCATTTGTATATTTACAAATGCATAATTTTATAATTTTAAATGTTAATAATTGACACCTTACAGCTCTCATAGGAAAGAAAACAACCAACGGACGAACGAAAAGCAGATTAACAACTGCACTGTTAGCATTTGCTTTTAATGACACAATATAGCCACATTTACTTCCAACCAACATGGTAATAAAAGCCATATTTTTTGTTAATTTTACCAAAAAGTCATTACCAAAGCTCTTTGATAAAAATTACCTTTTTTTTGGTTTTCCCATAGTGACAGAAACAAGATAAATTAGATCATATTCTGGTTGTTTTGATCACACTTTTTTTCTTAGTGCAGCTTAGCGATTAATCCATATTTATAAGAAATCCAGCAAGGAAATTTCACCAAGAATAACAAAACATCTTAAGATCAATCAAATCATTTTTACAAACATAAAAAATTGACTCATATATTTTACTTGCTTTAATGTCGCTTAAATGAGTCCTAATTAACCACCTCCACTGTGAAAGAAATGCTTTATCTGGATAAAATAAGATTGCAATGTATGTATAGTTTCAAAGAGACTTTTCAGTGTGTTCTCATTAAAATGACTGGTAATTATTTTGAACATTGTAATAAACTGATTTGTCGAGTTTATTTGTCATCGAAAGTTACCACATATCACGCCATAGAATATTTTATTATCCTTAATAAAACTTGTGACTTTTGATTAACGTTGAGTTAAATGCAACAATGTATTAGAAGTGGTAAATTAGCATATACAAATATATAATAATATTTATCTATATTTATAGATTTAGTGAAATATATGAGAAAAAATCTTGTAGATTTCATTTAAATTCAATCAAGTTTTTATGAAACCTGACTGTTGCTACTTTTATATTTTTAATTTCTAAAGCATGCATTATTTGTTTATCCTAATATCAATATTTTAAAATAATAACTTTTGACCAAACTTGGCTATGAGAGCAAAATTCCCGTATGATTTTAATTAAAAACTCACGCTTCAAATTCAACAACATATTCTTACATAATACAAATTAGTCATTATATTCAAGTAAATACTCAACACTTTTGAGAGTTATTTAGGGCTATTGATCATGATCATTATATATATGATCATTAATCATTCCTTTCCTTGTCAGAATATCATAAGAGGAGATTATACGGAAATTTCCTGCTAATTTATAGTTCTAAATAGTTAAAATCACTTAACTTCTCATTTTTATTTTCATCATAATATGACTCTTACTAGATTAAAAGTAACTAACTGAGATATAAACCAAAACTCTAAGTTTCAAAAAACTATTAAGCATAGAGGAGGCACGCGAACAAAAGGGGTTATTTAATTTTTTAATTTAAATTTGACCAGTTTTGATACTTAGTTTGAAGTGATTTGCTCCGAACCAAAATTTAATGTAAATACTGGATTTTTAAGATTGCAAGTAATCAAAAATGCTTTATGTGATTAAAATGTATTCAAACAAAACTTAAAATAATAGTTTAGGTGAAGTATATTTGAAATTACTTCTAAGTTATATGACTAGGACTTCTCTATAAAATTTAACAAAAATTTCTGTTGTCTTTAAAGTTTACTTTTTGCAATTGAATTTTTTGTGCTTGATCTTGATGTGAAAAATAAAAATAAATAACACTAGTAAATGATAGTAGAATTTTTCTTTACATTTATTTTATGTATAAATATGAAGAAAAAAAAGACTGAGTAAATGAAAATAGATTAGATTAAGGTTACGTCATATCAAAGCATGAGATCCTGCCAAATATTAAATTAGGCATATAATAGAAAATATTAATGAATCATTTCGAAAAAAATGGAATTCTTGCTTTTACCATATCGTTTTATTATTGGAAATTAAACCAAATCATTATTATCTTCTGTCTACCTCAATTTCAAGGCAATGATTTTACCGACTATAAGAGATCTTAGATTTTATTACTCACATACATAAAATCTTTAATTATGTCTTAAAACTATTAAGAAAAGATCGTGTTATTCATTTCTACACTTTAATAACTCCTTGTTACCTTAAAGACACCAGATTTTTTTTACTTCATGCTCCTGGGACAATTGTTCTGTTTTAGGTTTATAAAGAAATAATAAATGCATTCTAAAATATTTTCTGAAAAATAAATTATTTTCTGATTTTAAAAAAAAGAGAGTGCAATAATTTGATTCACCATTCCTTGCTAAATGCTTCAATGTTTAATTTTTTTTTTTTTTTTTTTGCTGGACGTTTATTTGCGTTGTGTAAATTGTTGATTAATCGCCATGAAAAATTTAAACAGTTTAAAAATTGGGAAATAATATTGTCTTTTTCCGGAAAATTTAAGGAAGCAGATTTTTATAACACAATAAAGGTTGAATAAAAGTCAGAAAAGTATAAATTTCGTATTAAAAATCAAATACGTGTTTAATCTTTTTATAAAATATATTCAATAATTCTTAAGTAAATCCCTCTCTTTGCCACAAGAGACAAGAATGGTAAGTAACTTTAAAGTTCAAGTATAAAGAACGTTCTTCTGGTATACTTTTTTCACGATAAACAATTTCAAAAACATTGCCCAGCTCCAAGGACGCCATAACTAAACAAAATTTTGAATCTTAAGACGCAGCCAAGAGTTTAAGTAAATTGAATTTCGGTGAAATTTGCTAACATTTTAGTAAAATTATGTACTATCACCTTGATCAAATGTCTTTATGGGTAGAGTACACAAAAATCAATATTTCCCAAATAAATTAATAAATTTATGCAAAAAATGTTGGTGCTTATTAATACTAAATTAGAAAATTAAGTATTACATAGCAAAAGTGCATCAACTTAATGCAAATGAATTGATTTGAGACGCACAGAAATTTCTTTTCGCTACTTTTTTTCAGCAACAGTTTTTTTTTCAGAAACAATGTTGATTTCACAGAAAAACTCCCGTAAAATTGTCGTACCTTTATTGTAATGACATTTCTGGTAAAAAAAAAAAATTTAAAATTTATAATTCTGATAATAAAACCAAAATAATCTTTGTTCAAATTATTCATTTGATTATTTGTAACACTCTTGAGGTAACGGCTTACCAGAAATTTTGGTTTTCAAAATTATATTCTTATTGCCATGCATTTAGAAAAAATACAAAACTGGAAAGTAAATTTTACAGAATAAATGGCTTTTACGCCATGCTAAGGTATCGTGATGAAATCATCAAATTTTACAAAATTTACTCCTAAACAACATGATAAAAATCGCATTTTATTCTCAATTTTCTCAAAAGTCTTTATCAAAGTGCTTTGGTAAGACCTGCTGTGCTTTTTGGCGTTCCGATAGAGTCAGAAACATAATACATTTTAACGTGTTCTGGTAATTTTGACCATACTTTTTTTCTCAGTGTTCCAAAAAACAATGTTTTTCTTTGTTTTTTATTTTTTTATTTATTTATTCGTTTGTTTATATGTTTATTTATTTTAATCTATTTTTCCTTTTTTATTCATTTATTTATTTTGGCAGAAACAGTGCATCTTTTTCCTTTCTGTTTCAAACATCAAAATTTATTCAGCATCTACTACTTCGAATCAAAATATTAGAATAATCTGTTTTTCCTAGACAGTAAAAATAACATTCAGTAGGGGAGAGTGGGGTCAATTGTAACATTTTTTGCTTAACTATTTTTAACTAACAAAAAATCCAATATATTATTAGTATTAATTGACAGACGAGTAAAGTAGACTATCCTTTACTAGAAAAAAAAACAAATACCTTATTTTAAATGTTATTATATTAGTGATTAACAATTTTTGACAGTAGCGCACTTGTTACAATTGTCCCCACTTACGGGGTCAATTGTAACAGTTCATAAATTCAACTAAAACATAGTTAATTATACATATTATCATAGTTGTGATATATTTTTTTATTGATTAAAATAGTAGTGATATTTTAGGAGTAAAAATAATAATGAGCAGAGACCTAAAGGGTTAAACTTTTAACTTTAAGGGGTTAAAAATTTTAATTTATGCTGTGAAAGGTGACAAATGAAATAATGCACATGCAACATAATATAAATGATATAGGAAACTATTGGTGGTTCTTAAAGAGTTAAGTAATGGTTTGTAAACATAAGATTATTTATTTTCAGCTGTTACAGTCGTCCCTTTACTTATTGTTACAATCGTCCCCAGGTCGCCATTTCAGCTTCATTTGTTAAAAACAATGCTAGTTAATTAACAAAACTAATCTTTTTTTTATTGAAATGTTAATTAAGGCGTCCACTTACATATTCGGTTAATAATTTTTATTTGTTTAAACAAAATTACTATGTTACAATATAATATTCTAACACCAAAAAAAGTACTTACGTAGCGTGAAAATATCTTTTGTGATATAACTCTTTCAAAAGTACATAAAAATGGTTGCCAGCAGGGGTGTACATGTAGATTTATTAAATACACCTTGTGCGCCATGTAGGAACCGAATCTAGAACCCGACACTCGAAATATTTGCTCTGTTACAATCGTACCCTGTTACAATTGACCCCACTCTCCCCTACTGTTTGTAACAAGTGATAGTAAAATATTGAAGCAATTTTCAGATAAAGATAATTTTTCTAAATTATCGTTGTTACGGTTTTGAAAAATCAAATTCTTTAAAGAAAAGACAGAAAAATAAAGACTACTATAAAGCGAATTGAATTTCAGGCAAGTAGTTTTGCATTAAAAAACATAACAGAAGTCAACGATGCTCAGATGTCTTCACAAATGTAAGTTAAACTCAAATATTCTAAAATCAAAAAGACTGAAAAACTATAATATTCAGTGATAAAAGCGTATTTTGTATTTTTTAAGCAATAAAAGTACTTGAACTTAATGTTTAAAACAAAACACAACTAATGAGAAATTGGAACAAACTTACAGCCAATATGAAGCATGAAAAATGAATACAAAAGTATAAAAGATGAAAAGACAAATATCGAAGTATTCGTTTGAAAATTGCTTAATTTCTAACAAAATAAATCGTTATGCAAATAAATCGAACAAAAACTGTCTTTATCAGCGTTGTATTACGATGCAATCGTGATCGACCCATTCACCAAATATTAATCAAACAAAATAGCTGTTAAAGCATGCAGATATGCTGGATCTCAGAATTTTTTCAAATAGAAATTGTATGCAAATAATTTAATTTATTATTAAATTTAAATTTTGTTTCAAATACACATTGTCTTTTTGTTTTTCAGAGTTTATTTTAATGATGCAAATATAAATTTGTAAAACTGCAATTTAATTTAAATTATGAAATAAATAAATAATCGAATTTTTAAATGATTTTAATGTTGCGTCTCGAAGATGTATTTTTTTATTTTAAAAATATCTACATATGAAAGAAATTTTGAAGATATCACATTTACATAAATTTAATAATATGTCAGATATTCTTACTAGTATAAATCTCTCTTAACGAACTTCTGATTTAATTTGTCAAAAACAAAGTTTAAATATCTTACAGCTGCTTAAAGAACTTCATATTTCTTGAACAACTAGGCTGTTAAAATATAAGTACTGGTGTAATTGAAATAAGTGTATAACAATAAGTGTAAGTACTAACAATAAGTAATGACAATAAGTGTGTGATGAACACCTTACGGACTCACTTCGTTTCTTGCAAATAGGGATATACTTCAGCCGAGAAGGCTAATCTGCCAATCACACTACCAGCTGAACGGGGGTACGAATTCCGGGGTTGAAACCACAATATTTCCTCCATTCCTTCAACACAGGAAGAGTTTCCATTGCTCTGCAGTGTCAATTGGTGATTCTGGTTAATTTGAATTCGAAACTCATTTTCGCATAGATGGAAGCACCACAAAACTGCTTAACACAAAAAAGTCTAGTATATCACATGTCTAACAATCGATGGCATAGCTAGATAAATTAATTAAGCCACATTCAATGGTTCATTTGACTAAATGCAACTCCACCACAACCTATCTTCATCATCCATCACCTAACGAAAAGCATTGCATAGTCTAACTCCAATGTCTAGTAAAATTTCATTTTTATGGTTTTTAAACCCTGCTACTTGGAAACGGCGACAAAACCGTATAGTTTTGTATTCACTGTCTTTTAACCACACCAGTTGTAAGCGGTTTCACACCCATAAATGTAAAGAAAAGTTTCTAGCTATAAACTTTACGGTTAATCTGATGGACAGACAGCTGCAGGTTATTTTACCGTAATTTTAAAATAAAATTTCTAACAGTGCATGATAAATAATTTTTGACTCAGTTTTCATTACTCAACTCTATATTTGGGGAAATTTCGAAGAATCATACACTAAAACATAATTTGAAATATTTACTTTTTTGTGCATGATTCTTTGTTTTGTAAATTTAATTTAAAGATATTTTCCTTACCACAAGATGTATATGATTCAAAACTTCACCTGCTAGCTTTCTCGGGTTTAGGGTTTTAAAATGTTGTCAAAATAACTGAAAAGTCTGAAAGCTTTAGTTTTTAATTATGTATTACTCTTTAAAATATTTTGAAAAAAGAGTAGTAGTTGGCAGCCCTGATTATTATTAAACTGCAGAAAGTCTTTTTAAACTAAAATTTATTATGATGAAAGAATAATACTACCCTCGTTTAAGTCACAATTTTTCTTATATTTCACATACCCCGCTAATGGTTTCTTAAAATGCAGCGTAAAACTTGAAATAATACTTTTATTAAGTAAGCATTCGCTTACTTAATAAAATTATTTTTGTTACTTTACAATAAATAACAGAAACAGACCTTATTATTAAATAAGAATGCTGATTTAAAACTGAATGATGATCCCGAAAATCCCTTAAAAACCTGAATTCTTTAAAGTTCGTTTTGTTTACTTAATCATTTGTTACCGTCTACCTTAGAGACCTTTAACCCATGAGTTATGAAATTAACTTTGTTTGTGAAACTTCTAAAAATGGCGTCCGAAGTTTCCCGGAAAACGAAAAGTAAAATATTAATTTTTAATAAACTCAAAACATAAAAACTAGAAAGTCGGTGCAGATTGAAAGTTATGAGAGTAGAAAAGGGTTTTGAGTCAAGTAATTATTTTTGAAAACTCTTTTATGTGTCCGCTGCTCAGATTGTTTCCTAAAATATTTATAGTATAGAGTACTTCTTACTATTTAAAGTTATTGTTCTCTTACTGATATTATTCTAATTGATGTGGTAACGGCTTTTTTAAGAAAAAAAAATTAAATTAAGAATAAAAAATTAAATTAATTAAATTAAGAATATTTGATTTATTTTTAGCATTGAAATAATGCAATCGATTTCGTCTTATTAATAGTTAGCTAAAAATTAATTATTAATTAAATATTAATTGTTAATAAAATATTTATAATTAAATTTGCAACAAAATGGCTAAAAGGACCAACTGGTTTAAATCTAATTTTCTCATCTCTTTTGAATGAGGTAGTTAGTTAGATAATATAAATTAGTAGTAAAAAGGATAATGAATATACCATTGTTAAATTTTTTTTAAAAAATGATTATTGAGTCAGGAAGTTCATTTAATACTAGATTTCGGGTCAAGTCAAATAAAGATGTAGAAACTCAAAGATAAATGACAGAGATTTTGCTAAAAAAAAACTTCTACCAAAACAATAAATAATCAAACAATTATTAATATTTAAATAAAATTGCACCTACGGCCAAAAAAGTACTAAACTATTTATTATTAAAAAAATCAAAATCTTATTATTAAAAAAATTGAAATCGAAAAATTGAAAAATTATTTGGATATAGCATTAATTCTTTTCTTGAAGTTATCTGTGTGTTTTAATTTTAATGAAGGTTATACGAAAAATTTATGTTCTAAGATCAATAATATGAAAAAAATTTTAATCTAATTCTGAATCCTATGAAAAAAATGCAATACTTATCATAACTATAAATAATATAATATTCATTATTCCACTTTATTTATGCTATATATTATTAGAATTTTATATATTTCATACTTAAACCTAAATCATCATTATTTAAGAAAATTTACAACTCCAAAAATATTTAAATCGTTCCCGTTAGCTTCGAACAAAACATTTTTCATCGCCTTATAGTTTTCGGTCAAAAATAATTAAGCATTTCAACGATGAAAATAATATTTAATGCTTTACTTTTATTTCTTATTGTATTATTCAAACAATGTGCCTTTAATCAGATGCTTGACCGCAGGAATGAAATCTTTAACTGACGTGAAATTTTATATAACTTATTAGAAAAATGATAGCATGTCATAACATAAAGATGTCGAACACTACAACAGATTTGCAATACCCTACGGAGATCTTTCTCCTTCATTCAATCTGCTCACATCATTGTCGACTGCTTTTATCGCCGAAATGGAAATTATTGTCCCTTTGGCTCATTCCTCTAATTTGTGGAAATGAATGTACAATATGAAGCTTATGCTGGATTTAGGAAATTGCATTCAACATTAAATATAAAGTGGTGCTTTGCTTATCTTCATGCAGTATCCCAGTTGAGTTAGAAAAAAAGGGAACAAAAATAGTGAATGAATTTTTTTTCAAGCTCTTAGAAACTAAAGTTTATTTTTAACACAACTTAGTTTTAAGAAGGAATAATTTAATTTGAATAAATTAAATATTTCTTAAAAAGGAGATTTTTTAAACAATGATCCACGAACCACTAGGGAACCAGTTTAATTATTACCCTACATTAACTAAAAATCAAGCAATACAACATTTGATTCTGTAATGCATTATATATTCATATGGACATGCTATTTTAGTACTGTTATTTTTGATATAAAAGTATAAAAATAAATTCACTGTATAAGCTGTTATCAGAATGTATCTTTCCAACATGGAGACCAACATTGTGTTCTGGTTTTAAGAAATCAGACCATTTTCAACACGTACAAATTATTTAGAAAAATTTTTTGATAACATCTGTTCTGGAACGTCTGAAATTCATTTTATTCTAAAAATGCTACTTTTCATAAATATGCAAGAATAATTGAAAAAGACTATCGATATGCTTTTACTAATATTTATTATTATGTATGAGCTTGTCTGAAAAACGACTTAAATTGTCATGGGTTGGTATGGGTTCTCAAAAAAATATCTTCAGGAGACTTCATAACTTAAATTAAGGTATTAAACTCCATGCTGCAGTTTTTATGTAAATGAAAATTAATTTTAAAAACTCACAATTATGATGTCAGGGTTTATAATAATAGACATTTCTGACGCTTTTAGAAAATGCAAATCCTAACAATTACCTGTTTATTTAGAAGTAAAACAAACACGTAATTCAAATTTAAAACATAACATGGGTGTATTATATATTTGACTCTGTCTCTTGTTTACAAAGACTAAATCAAAATTAAAATATTTTTTATTTTATTCTAAGCTTTCTTTTCTCAAAAGCTGCAGTTATTGATTTTTCCAAGTGGTCTACTAAATAAATTGTGTAAAAATCATAATTTTATTTAAAATTGAATAATTGTTTTAGAAGATTGCTTATAAAATTAATTTATATAATGAAAATTCAAATAGTTACAGGGTGCCATAGTCTACTACTTTTCTACTTTTGTGCATTACATGTTCTACTTTCATGTTTCGTGTATAATGTGTTTCTACTTTTCTGTTTATTGCATATTATTCGGCAATTAATTTTTTTCTTTTAAAAAATAAGAGGTTTAGAACATTTTGGGGGTTTAAACAGCTTTGAAAATATGATTACAATATAATAATTAAATCAACTCAAAGGAAAAAAGTCAGACCAACTATCTTAAATTTAGACTAGGCAATTTATACACTTAAAAATGCCCATTCTGTTTCAAACCCAAAGCATAATAAGTACCATTCAAATACATTTTTTATTAAGCATAAATTATGTTTTAATATAGATTTAACAATTTATACATTTAAAAATGGCCCATTCTGTTTCAAAAGCAAAGCATAGTAAAAGACGTTTAAATATAATTTTCATTAAAAATCAATTATTTTTCAAGCTTTCGAGAAGTTCAGAGTGATTTTAAATGAGTGAAATATATTTACAATTGCTTTCGTGTGAAAATACGCTTTTTCCGGTATTACGCTTAACAAAAATTGCTGGTTTTATTTAAATCACTTCAATTATTAACACTAAAAAAATTGCTGATTAAGAATCTGAGTATCAATAGAAGAATAAATAAGCAAACTAAAGGATATTCTTATTTTACTGATTAAGTATAATGAATAGTATTTGTATTTCATTATTCACAATCAAATTTACTTGTTTGTAAGAGCAATAGTTCGTTAGTCACAGTTTTTCAAATATTCTAAATGAAGGTTTTAAATTGCAATAACACTTAAATTCATTTGCGACTTGAGAAGGAAGATTTAGAATTATGAAAGTTTTAAAAAATAAAAAGCAGACGTTTTATAACAATGAATTTAGTTTCTGATAGTAGTTTAAAACTCGTTTGCTCAAAGAAAAAATTCAGACAAGTGTTTAATTTTCTAAATCAAAATATTTCGATGGCCAAAAACATGAATACACACTCAGTAACGAAAACTTTAGTAGATCCACACTTTGAATAAATAAAACTAGAAATTTAAGATCGTATTCAGAACTAGAATATGATCTATAAACTGGTGAGAATCGTTCTGCAAACGATTCTAAAATTTTAAAAATACGCATTAAAAACCTCAAAAAAACCTTTTGCTGAGCTAATATTTTTACAAAAACCCAATGTTTTACCATAAAAATATAAAATTTTGTTGAATTTTAATTATTATTTTTATTTGTACATGATTTAAAATTTTTACTGAATACTTAGTTCGATGTCGTGAAATTATTGTTTTTAAGTTTTTCCTTTTTAAACTATCCTATAAAATTAGTAAATATTAAAAAATAAGTACAGGGTACACACAAGTCTATTTTCTGTTAAATATATACTTAGACAAAAAATATTCTTTTACATTGGGCTATCAGTTAAGAAAAATATTTCTTTCGCAGCTAAGACTTAAAAAGAACATTTTATGATAGCTTTCAGAGATATTATAATAAATATGTGTTATGACAAAATATTTGCAAAATATACAACAAAATGCTCTCTGAAGTAACATTTTTCCCACAATTTGTCTCTTCTAAGAAATTAAAGAATTCTTATAAAGATTTGACATGGGTTTCTTGCTGCATAACTTATGATTCTAATTCGAAGGACTTAAGAAAAGTCATTTTTTGGCTCACGCTCAACTTCTTTAGGAAATTTATATACAACCAAACGATCGTAAAACCAACCATGCCTTTTTTTTCGGAAATTCTCCTCACTTTCAACTTCCCTCTTTTCAAGACGAATAACATAAAAGTTCTATTTTTCGGATACAACAGGTTATACTCTTTTTCCGAGTTTTTGTCATGATAATTTAATTTGCCAACCGTGTAAGTTAATACTTCATTAAAGCAAGTGAAATGACAGATGTTTAACTTGTTACTCTTTAAGACTAAGAAAAGGGAAAACTTTTCTTAATTTGTTTGTATTTATAAAGATTTTTATTTTAGAAATAAAACGTAACTCAGTACTTTAAATATCAACAGTTACAAGTAATTTTATTTCTTAAGGTTATCTCTGAGGCTTTTAATATTTTATTGAATTGGTTAGAGACCTGCATTGTTATAAAACTGTTATTTATGCCTCCTTTGCCAAAACTTTTACACAATTTAACGCTGTAGATATTCTAAAAATTCGGCAGTAAATTCTTTATTTAAAACGATATAACAACATGCTATGCTTTTACATCTAAACGTGTTATTTTACATGTGAAATTTATTTTCCAGAAAGAAATAGAACAAACAGTATTGCACCTGCTATCTATAATTAGATGAATAAAAGAAAAGTTTTAATCAACTTAGTTTGTTGTTTAAAAAAAGATTGACATGTAAATAAATTGTTTTTCTCTGAAGTGATTGAAAACATAATTTACAAAATGCAATTTTTATGCTATATTTCCTGATAAAGATAATTTTAAAGAGCAGGTCGTGCTTCACTAAAAACAATACTCCTGTTTGTTTTATTTGTTTTTCCTGATTTGGAGTATTTGAATTATATAATATCCTGAATCGACAATTCGTTTAACTTGAAAGGCAAAGAGCAAATTTAAATAGTTTGACTAAGCTTATTTAAAAAAAAATTTAGATGAAGATCTTATTCTGAAATTTAAAATTCTGCGTGTATTTATTTTAAAACATTTCAATTATCTAAAAATCACGTTATAGTCAAAATTTATTATCTATTTACTTAAAATTAAATAATTGTATTATTTCAGTACATTCTAATTAACCTACATCTTTTATTCTATAACAGAGAAAAAACTTCTGGTAAAATTACCATAATGCATGGTAATCACATTTCTGTTTTAAAAAAACATAATTCTGTTAATGAAACCAAAATACACGGTATTCAAACCCTTCATTTAGTAATTCTCTGATCATATGGTAACGGTTTTCCGTAAGTTCTAGTTTTCAGAATTATAGTTCTTATTTCCAAACATTTTGCAAAAAATACTAAACTGAAAAGTTAGTTGGACCGAATAAATGGCTTTCAAGTCATGCTCTGAGGCATCATTTCATCGCATGTTATAAAACCTTATTTTATTGTTAATTTTATCAAAATTATTACCAAAGTGCTTCGGTAATACTTGTAGAGGTTTTTGGTGCACCATAGAGCCAAATACTCGATAAATTTTAACATATTCTCACAATTTTGACCATACTTTTTTTTCTCAGCGTAAGAATGGAATTCAAAAAAGCAACTTACTGTTGCACAAAACTTAGTTTTTAAAATAAAGCAACACAAATTTAAAAATGAAAAAATAATATAGTAAAAGCAAAAATAACTGAAATTATATGTAATATTTTGCAAAGATTAGTTTTTGTTTATTCTCATAAAATTTATAGCTATTTTAAACTTTTTAGCTCAAAATCAAACCTCATACTTCAACCGCATTTTGCAACATAAAATCAGCAAGCTATTTAACGTCCAAAAATGACTAGATTAAAATATCCTTTTAAATAATAGGAAATTACGTCTCAGAAAAAATTTTTATTCATATATAACAGAACTGCAATAATTCAGATCACTAAAATGTATGAACTAATTTATATGATGATGTTTCCAAAACCACATATTCAAAACTGATCAATTCCTAAAAACAAAATACTAACAACGTAGGATTTCAACGTAGGATTTACAACATTTAGTTTGTGACTAACTATATTAAATCTTTTAGCCTTTTTTTCCGCAGGTAATAAATTAAAGTACACCGAGGATTCATAAAGCTTAAGAAAAAGATCCCTTATATTGATTGGCATACATTCACTCCAAGAAATCGACCTTCAAATATAAGTCAAGGACATAGGTTTATCTTATTTGTAAGAAATTTAATATTATTATTATCATTTTTTGTTTCCTTTTTAAAACATTATTTATTCAATTAATCAATGCTTTTTATAGAGAAACATGAAGAGTGAACTTAATTATTTAAAAAATTTAAAACAAAGCAAGCTTAAAGTTTTGACTCTTTTAAGAGTTGAAAATTATAATAAAAATATTTTAAAAATCATTATTGCCATTTTTATAGCCTTATAATAGTTATTAAAACAAAAATAATATTTCTGTATAATTTCAAATTGTTATCGATTTTATTTTCTTTGAAAAAACTGTTGACACGTAAAAATTGTTAAATAAGTAAAAATTAAAAAATTTGGTAATCACTGCTATTCAAAGCTACTGGTGACTTTTTCTTAAATTTAAATTAAAAATGAAGAAATTAAAATAAAAATTAAAAATCATAGATTGCAGAAAATAAAAACTAAAATGTAAACAGCATTACTTTAAAATAAACTGAAAATTCTGCCAGCTTTTTTGTGACAAATAAATTAATTATATTTGCTTTGAGTATATAGTACAATGGGTATTATAGTACAGTATTTAGATGAAACAATGGTAGTAATTTATAGTTAAAATATTAAAAAACTTAAATTTTTTTCATCGAAAATACATATCTTGACTATAATCTAATCATCAGCATTTTTTAATTAAAATACTAAGATATTTGTTTAGCACTTTTTTTAAAAAAGTAAACAAGTTTAACATTTTTATCCAAACCATTCGCGCTATTGGTGAATAGTTACTTTTTACTATAATAACCTCAACTTTAATTTTCAATTACTTTTCAGGGATTTCTAATGCTAAAATTCCAGATACATCATTTGGCATAGTATAAATTCTTTACGAAAACATATATAATTCTATATTATCAAAAATTAATCATCTTAGCACGTTTTTTATCGAAAAAAACGTACATTTTGCTATTCATTTGGGTATTCTTTTATATAAAAAAATAAAAAAAACTTTTTCTCTTCAAGTCTGAAAAAAGATCTTACTGTTTAATAGCTTCCCCAACTCACGGCCAGCATTAAAAATAATGTCTCAAACCGCTGTAAAAGATTTTTAGAAAACAACTCTTTGATAATAATCTTAACATTCGTCTGAAAAACCGCCAAATATTCTTAAAATAAAACTGTTTAGAAAAAGAAAGTCTTAAAATTCCTACGCCAAATGTAAGTTTCATGCTTTTAATATACTTTCTTTCGAAGAAAAACAATAAGAGCTCTTTAAATATTTATAACTACCGTAAAATACCTTTTAGTGATGTGTTATTTTTATTTATTAATATCATAGAAAGCTTCATACCTCAAACAAAGAAAATGTATTAGCCGCACGCTAATTGCATTGTTTTAATTTTCATATTTCAGATTATTTTAGTATTATCTATATTTTAGCACAATATTAAAGAAAACTAATAACGGAAAATGTTAAAAAGGCTTTCCAATAAAACATGTGAAAATAAAATTTTAAAAATTAATTTAAAGTAATTTGTTCCATAAATTGTTTTTTAAACAAAAATTATGATAATGTGACTAGTAAACTTGGAAATTGTATAGTAAAGACTTACATTAAAGACTTAAGACATTATTCGATTAGCCCGATTGCGTGTTATTGAATAATTTCGTAAGTTAAGTTCATTTTTTTTACCTTGTAAAAACGCAATTTTATTAAAAATATTATCACAGTCAGTTTTTAAAGAAATATTTAGTTACAATCAAAGCAGCTTAAAAATTTAATAATTTAGTAAGCGTGGCTGAATAGAAATATTCTTGTCTACCAGGCATTTTAGCCATATTTAAACAAATTACTTCACATTATTTTATAACAAGTATTTCATAATAAATAAACTTCCTCTAATAAATAGAGTATTTAATTAATGCATAGTGTATGTTTCATATTCTCTTACATGCCCTCAACCTTTATTTGTATGTAAGAAAAAATATGGGATTCGGCATCAATGTATGTAACATAAAAATGAATATTTATCTATATTTTAATAAACTATCTTCATGCTATTCAATGACTTTCCGTTTCTTAATTGTTTAGAGAATGCTTATATATGTATTATGAGTTTGTTTTGTTGCAAGAATTCAAATTCATGTACATTTTGATAGTGTTTTCAAACATTTTTCTTGATTTGCAAAGCAAAATTATGCATTTTTACCTCGGAAATTTTTGTTAAGTGTATGAAAGAACTTTATAACTAACATTTCCATAGTATGAATAATTCGCAAGCATTAAAAACATGCAAATATTTCCTTTTAACACAGTCATAACATTATTACCAGTAAATAAATGAAACTGAAGCCTTAGAGACTTACTATTTTTGAGAAAAAAGACAAGCTTATAAAATTTTTCTTGCAGCAATCACCCTGTGATTTTGTTTATTTTAATCAAAATAAAGAAAGAAGAAAAGCGTTTCATGCATTTAACTACTAAAGTGCTATAAAATTAATCAATTGTTAAAACACATAATATAAAAGAAATAATGTTTACGCTCATGATATTCCAGTAAAAAGCTAGCTTTCATTAAAATTTTCAACAAGTACTTTTTCAAATCTTCTACTATTATTATTTTCGTAAGAGAACAAAATACCTTTCTGCAGTAATAAAGCAATTTCAAAAGAACTTGTTTCAAAAAATTAACAATTAACAAATAATTATGCTTTGCAGTAATATTTAGACAATATGTTTCATTAACATAAACTGCGTTTTTTGATGTTTGTAAAAATATAAATAATGTTACAAATGTTATCAGATATTAAAGTTTATCTAACAATATCTCCATATAATGTAATTAAAACAAAATGCTACTTGAATTCAAAATGCTACTAAATTTGATTTTTTTTTCTAATTGAATGTTTAAAAATATGAATTTTAACTAATTGATATAGGTTGAGACATCCATGACATATACCCAAAGGTATAACTATTAAAAATTAAATAAATAATTTCTTTGCGTTCAAATTTAGAACATTTGTAAACGCTTTTCTTCTCAAATAACTGAATTCCAAAATATATCATAAAATTCCACGAGATTAGTATGCTAACTCTTTTTGCTAAGATTATAGCAATGAAGATTTTTTTAATGGTAAAAAGTATTTGGAAATTACCAGTGAAAGGAGGTGCTAAAAATTGTAGCTCATGACTAATTTTTTAGTAAAATTGCTAAATTCAATCAGTTTTGTAACGTTAAACCTGAATATTTTTGGAAAATAAAAAAAGTTTCATTTGGACATAACATCAGAACAAAACATTCTTAATTTCTTCATTTCCTATCATATCCCTCTTAATATTTGAACCAGAAAAGTCCATTACGCATTGGTATTAGTCTGCAAAAGCTAAAAGGATTATGGAGGTATGTAATATGATTCTCACTTGTACAGATGTCCGCGCATTAAAATTTTATACAATAATTATAGATGAAACAATTTTCCATTTTTAGATAATATTAAAATAAAAATTACTGTCCCTAAACAATTTCATGAAAGCAAAACTCTGCCTCCTAATAATCGGCCCTGTTTCCAAGAAATATTATAGACCCCTGAGGGTGAATATATTTTAAATCATTCATTAAGTGACGAAACCAAACATAATTTCAGGTTAATTATAATCAAGTTCCGATTGTAAATAAAATATTATTTTTCATGATGCTAAAAAGGTATTTTATTCTCTTAAGCACTACTACAAATTACTGACCTCAATTGAATACTTTAATACAAATATCTATATATAATTTCTACTTTCAAACTAATCAAAAATCACCAATCAATCCCCCATCCCTCAAAAACGTACAAATTTGAAGGGTTGAAGTGAAAAGCACTCACCATAAATAATCCTCCATTGTCCATTCTTGAAAATTAACTCAAAGTGTCGATTTGGACTCAATACTTTAGTAGATTCCCTTCTTTCATAATGCTTGAAGGACTCACGAAATGATCCCTTTTCCACTCTCATGTTCACTATGGATGTTCTCCACATTTTAAGTGTTCTTTATACCCTCTCTGGCAAGTAGTCACCGAGAGAGGACATGGTCGTCCAACCAGAGTGAGGTAACCAGGTAGATGCTATCTTTATGGTTTAACAATGTTCTAATCAGTAACAATACTCAAACACTTTGCTGTGACTGAGTGCCCAGCGCGTGTCACTGTTTTATGCTTTGACGAAAACACAGCCTAAACCCGCAGGAAGGAAAGAAAAACTTATCAAACACATGTGAGAGTAAAAGTGTTTTATCGCTGCAAAATAATATTCCAGTTTATCTTATTGAAACAAAAATCTTTCGCCTTATTCCTCAAAAAAATCTTTAAAAAGATCGTTTATTTTTAACAATCAAAATGCAAAAATGGATTCGTTTCTTATGCTTTCAAATAATCCGGTTTCAATTCAAATCTGTATGCTTTCAACTAACCCAGTTTCAATTCAAATTTGTATGCTTTCTACTATACGGGTTTAAATTCATATCAGTATGATTGCTTAACTACGTTTGCATTCAAATTTCATTCCTTCTACGTAACCGGTTTTAACTGAAATTTGTATGACTTCAGCATTTCAACTAAGCAGTTGTAAATCAAATTTGCCGGTTTCAATTCAAACTTAAAAAAATTTAACTCAACTCATTACAATTAAAATTTTCCTACTTTCAGCCTAACGGGTTTTATTCATAAATGAATGTTTAAAACTTACCCAAATTTAGTTCAAATTTGTGGGCTTTCAAATAATTCAGTTTCAATTCAAATTCATTTTCTTACAACCAAATATGTTTCGATTCGATTCTTTATGTTTTCAACTAAACCGGATTTAATTTGAAATTTTATAACTTTTTAAATGATTCCATACATATTTGTGAGATTTTTATACTTAAAAAAACTAAATCTGAAGTCATGAGCTAATGAGAACTTGGCTACAGTTGTTAAATAAATAAAAACGGTAAACAACTGTTTGTTTTGGTAAAAATTGAAATTATAAACAAAATATTGTGCTTAAAATAAAGAAAATATATTGCAGCTAGCTAAGCAATTAACTGAAAGTAGCAGCTACTTTATTGCTCTTGATACATGCTAAAGATTCAGCTAGACTACTGCTGAGCAAATTAAAATGCGCATTAAGAAATTATTTCGAGTTGCATGTTGTAGCTTTTGAATATTAAAGTTTTTCAAAGGCAGATACACAACTAAAATACTTCTAGTGTGTGCTTTTCGTCTATTAATAATTGTTAAAAAAAAAATTTTTTTTTTGTTTATTTAAACAATATTTATACTCATAAAATTTTCTGAAAAATGCTGTATTTTCATTGTGCCATCTTCTTAAGTTATAACATTGAAACAATATCCTTTCAAAATACCGTTTTGTTTTAATGTTTTTGCAGGACTTATAAATAAACCTTCAACTGCTCTGAAATTCTGCATTGTTTTATTACAGGAATGTCCAAACAATTTGTTTCTAATTTAAAACAATATTAAAAACAAATAGTGACCTCAAATTTCTTCATCGTGAAAACTATTTACATTGTTGAAATGTAGATTTTTTAATCAAACATACAATTAAAAAAAATTACTTAGCTTTTGCTGATTATCTTAAACTTATTCATAGATTACATTGCAATGTTAAATTTGAAAATTAATGATTAAAAATGAATATATTTATTTGTTACTGTTTTCATATGACAAAATCTTTATTGCTCATTGGTATAATTGTTATTTTATTTTCATTTTTAGCTATACTTAGATTAATGTTTATTGTTAATATTTAAACTAAATATATAACTACGCTATTTATTAAACGTATTCCATTTTTTAATCATGAAAGAATCTGATTATCTTTATGCATGAAGTTATTTTTTAATAAATTATTTTTAGTAGTAAATGATCTAATCTTTTACAACGGTTCGACTCAAAGTTAACCCAAAGTTCTCTAAAATAACTAAGTATCTCAGTATCTTCTACATCTTTGAGTGGAACAGGTGGGCCATAAAGATGAAAGAAGAATTACTCCTGCAAAAAAAAAAGTTCCTCGAAATGATGAATATATTCATAAAAGCGATCTTCTTCAAGGTTAAACTCATTCTTGGGTTAGTGCCATAGTTCGAGAGAAGAAAATTTTTCGAAATTGCTTTAGAATTTCGGAAAGAAATGTATACGATGTTTAGATATAGAAAAAAAATCACGCTGAGATAAGCGTTGATATTGAAGTTCTGAGTGCTCTCTCTCATGTGCAGGACAGCTTTGAACGGGTCGCAAAGTTGCAGGCAACTTTTTCTTGTTGAGGGGTACTAAAACTGGGGGATCGATCGGAGGGGGTCAACCAAAAGAAGTAACTCACCGTAAGCGATCCTCCACTCTCCCTTCCTGTAAATCCACTGAAAGTGACGTACAGGTTTCTTAGCGGATTCCACACTTCCGTATCGTCTGAGGGATCCTCGAAAAGATCCCCTCACCCTGCGGACGCTCATGTCGGTAGCACATGTACCCTCACCTTACGACTAACTCTACCGAGTGACGGATGCAAAGATCGGGATCTTCATCTTCACCCGATGCTCGAGTCACCGCATCTAGAGAAGGATGCCAGTGACTATCGGCCGTCCCGCCTCAGAACTATACGTGACTCGCGCATCGATTTGAGTGTTGAGCGCGCAGATGCTCGTCTGGAGGGTGGAAGGCTCCCTTAACATTTTACAAACTACCACTACTTTTGTAGCCCAAGATGTTTCCGACCCTCATGATTAGGGAGCGCGCTTTATTTGAAAATATTCTTTAAACATGACCCACACCTAAATAATCTAAATAGCTAAAGATTTCTTTCTAACTCATTCAATCAAATTATTTAGATTTCATTTCATTTGTTTTTGACTAATTGTCGAGAAAATAAAAATTCACTACTGTAAAAGTTATTTTTCTCAAAAGAAATATTCATTTTATTTAAAAATTTACTTATAAACGTGATAGTTGTCCCAACTAAATATTAGAAAAGCATGAACTACTTAATAATTTTATTGGGAATTTTAATTTGATGATAAAGTTTTATAAACCATTTAATAATTTACAAGTTTAAAGCAACATACTACTTTCAGTTTGTTTTTATGCAAAACGGCGCGCATTACATAGAAAAAATTAGATATTTCTGTGAATTGTGTGTTAGCAAGTAAAAATTTAGAAAATTGCAATGTATCTCTATAGAAACAATGCTAAGGATCAGTTTGATGTAAAATTTTCATCGTTGAAAAAATGTAACTACAGTTGAACTCGTTTATAACGAGCATAAAGGGACCGTAACATTGTACTCGTTAAATCCGAGTGCTCGTAATAAACGGGTCCTTACGGCAGGCGTGCAACCAGAAGAGGGGGGGGGGGCTTTGGAGGTCAAATGATTGAGTTTACTTAAAATTTAATTACTACTTACTTACTTTATTTACATTAATTAATTTAATCAAATACTTTTCTTGCTTAATAAATTAATTCTTACTTACTAAATTTAATTAAATGCTTTTATCGGTCATGACCGATAAGGCACGAAATCGATACGCCTCCGCCTACTCTCACGTGACTTTTCCCATGCTTCAGATTAGAGCGATAAGGGCAATTAAGTTTCAGTTCGCGGTTTTTTTGATTTCGCGCGCATTTCTTATAATTTTGAAAAAAAGATAAGACTAGAAAGATGAGAAAAAAGATTGCAAGACAGAAAAATATTGCTCGCTAAAACCGGGTCTTTCTCGTTAAAAGCGACTTCTGTTCCATAGACTTAACATTGATCCAACCAAATATTCTCGTTTCCCTCGGTAAATCCGAGTTCTCGTTAAATCCGAGCTCGTTATAAGCGAGTTCGACTGTAATAACTATAATACCCGAAGTCCCCCTCTTAAAGTACTACAGTTTTAATGTTCCACATTATTTTTAATTGTCGAAGAAATAAAAATTCTCGAAATGTTGAAATTATTCTCTAAAGAAAATATTCATTTCATTTCAAAATTTACTTATAAAAGAGATATATGTCCTATAATGGTATCAAAATATCAGAGAAACATGAACCCCTTAATAATTTATGTGTAAATTTTATTTAAATGATAAAGTTTAATAAAGCATTTAATAATTGAAACTGTTGAAGTAACATAATGATTTACAGACTGTTTTTGGTGAATACGGCATTCTTTCAATAAAAGAAAAAAGATGTTTCTGTGAATTTGTCGTAAAAAGTAGAAATTTAGAAACTTGCTATGTATCTACACAGAAACAATGCTAAGGGTCAGTTTAATATAAAATTGCCAGCGTTGGAAAAAAATTTGAATATAACAATAATGTCTTGAGTTTCCCACTTAAAGTTCTAGGGATATATTTAATATTTTGCATCATTTTTAAGAGTAAAATCAGAATTATACTCATAAGAAATAAAATAATACTATTTTCGGAATTTTCATCAAAATTTTTCACTGGGTCAACAAAAATGTGGTCTTTATAATATAATAAACAATCTTTCACTAAAATGAAAATGAAAATATATGGCATACTTATAATATGAAGTACAAGAAAGTATGAGTATTTTTCAATTTAGAGAATAAATTATTCATCCAAAAACTACTATTTAAAATGTCAGGTTTTGTTAAAATTAAATGTTCGATAAGTCTTATCTTTTAACAATAAATTCCGTTTAATTATTTATTCATTGCTAAACTTATTTTAAAAAAGTGAAACTGTTTTAAATCGTGAAGCATTCAACAATTAACCCATAGAAAATCCTACAAAAATATAAACTGAGATTGGCAGATTATTAAAAACGACCTTCATGATGTCAGTCATGGATTTAAGGTAGACTGTTTTCTTGACCTATTGCAATTTAGGATGCTTTTTGTAAGAATATAAGGAGTTTTTCGTAGTTTTATTATCCTTTATATAACTTCGAAATACTTAAAAACTTCAGATTTGCAATAAATAATTTTAAAGTTTTCTGACTTTTATTTAAAAGAACATTTTTTTACCTATACAAATTTTTTTAAAGTCTTCCTTCGTTGCTTTTAACCCGGATCACCATTCAATTTCCTTTTTTCTTAAATCTAAGAGTCTCTGCCCTTATTTTACGCATATGAATAAACAAAAAATTTCATCTTTAATAAACGTTATACCAAGAACAGGTTAAGTACCTCTTTTTTACTTTTACTTGCATCACTTCAAAGTATTTAAGCACTTTAAATTTGCAATATATGATTTTAAAACTTCCTGAATTATACTTAAAGGAACATTTTACCTATGCTACTATATTTAGTTTTCCGGGGTTTATTTTCTCCTGGTTACCTACCATGATTTTGTTATAAGTCTTAGAGCCCCTGCCCTTATTTTACGCATATGGATTAAAATTAAATATAAAATTTCATCTTTAATAAACATCTTAAGAGAAATAAATTATAAGAAATTTATTTTTTAATTATAATGAGTTGTGTATGTTTAGTTTCCGCATACGTTGCTTACAAATTGTACGCCATGGCAGCATATTCTTCCGGATTTTCGGGAAGATTTTATTTTTGCATTAAAAGTGATGCCAAAACTTGTGCATTTTTATTTCATTCTTCAATTTAAATATTTAATTCATAATGATTTTAACAACAATTAGATATGAAAAAATTATAATATATATATATATATATATATATATATATATATATATATATATATATATATATATATATATATATATATATATATATATACAGTCAAACCCCGCTATAGTGAACTCCCGGATATAGTGAACGAAATGTTCGGTCCCGTGCCTTGCTATACATGGATAATGTTTTTTTTTGTGGATATAGTGAACCAAAAAAGTGAGGAAGTTGGACATAATGAACTTTTTTCTGTCTTCAGCTGATTTTTTTTCATTTTTTTTGTAATGATTTTGAAATTTCTACTTCAAAATAAATACACATATCGATTTTTAAAACCATCTACAGAGGGAAATGTAGCGATAAGCATTTTTCTTGTTTGCTTTTTTTATCTCACTTTCTCATCCCTAATGCACCTGTAAGGTGTCAGTGGGATCATTATGAATTTTCTGTCAGAGGGAATGAGTAATTATTCATAATTGGTCTAAGGGTTGGACACTAATATGTGTTGATAAGTCTCTCATTTCAACTCCCTTTTGCTCTCAGTTCAGTTAGAAAAATCCTGCAAAGAAGTGTCTCAAATTTAACTATAGCGAGCAGTAAACTTAAGACGTTCTCCATTGATGATAAAGTGGACATAATCAGAAAAATTGAAAATGGATGCAACGAAGCTGATATTTGCAGGGAATATAAACTATCCAAATCTGCAGTTTGTAACATATGGAAAAATACGCAATTAATAACTTCTGCTCATGAAAAGAAATTCAGATGGCAGAAAAAAATTTGAGAAAAGCAGATCACAAGGATATTGAAGAAGCATTACTGAAAAAGTTCACCAATCGAAGAAGCCGCAATCTTCCAGTATCTGGACAAATGTCGATGAATTTGCTAAGCGATTTTAGGATACTACTTTAATGGCAGGTTAGACAGGTTTAAAAGGCGGAATAACAGAAATTCAGAAAAAATTATCTGAGAGTCGGGAAGTGTTTCCATATCTGATGTTGAGGATTACTCATCAGCTAAAGATTACAAATTTTTTTTTGTACGTAAGACGCTGAGTAATGAAAAATAACGCATATTTTGCTACTACATAATACTTTTCAGTCATTTATTTGAATAATGCGTAATAAAAGGGAGCAGTTTGGGAACCATCAGTTAAATTGCCTGCGTAACGGATATAGTGAACCAAAATTTCAGTCCCCTGAAGGTTCACTATAGCGGGGCTTGACTGTATATATATATATATATATATATATATATATATATATATATATATATATATATATATATATATATATATATATATATATATATATATATAAACTTTTACACTGCCGAAGGCCGTTTTTCTTAACCAACAGTATATGGGTATCTTATCTTATTTTTGAGGGCCTGACCTGCCCCCTTCTGCATGTTCTTAAAATCAAAAAATATTTAAAGTTGCGCAGGATAAACTTGACTTGAATATAAAATCGATTAACCATTGACTTTATGGTGAAATTTTTATCTTCAAAGACTTTTTTCTCCAACAACCAGAGATTTAAAGCAGCGTAAGTTCATCCTATTTTAAGAGTTTTAGTCTCAAACATGTGTAAAATAAAACTTTGAAGTTCACCGTAAAAAATTCCGAATCAAATTACGGGATTATCAAATCTATTTTTACTAGAGCATGTTGCGGAAGAAAGATCTGATATACCGTAATTTTTACAGTAATATCGTAATTTTTACAGTGATACTTACCGTAAAATCATTAAATCACTTTCATTAAATAAATATTTCTGCAAAAATTACGGAATAATATTTTACGGATGATGCATGAAAAATGCCGGTACTTAATACCCTATTTTTATCCGGTACAATGCACAATATCAATATACTTACAATGTAGACTATCTAATAAAGACTGTTATTGAAGTTACTGAAAAATAATCATAATGATGATCAACCTAACATGAAATAAATCTACTGCTTTGGGGCAATTCCCTTAATTTAATAAAAGAACTTTCTCTATGAATCCATTTATTAAAAATAAATTACTCAACATCAATCATGAATTAAAATATTGATATTGATCAAAATATTAATATTGTTCCAATTAACTCTCTGATTCATCTGCTTTAAGAAAGAAAAAAGAAATTTTATTTTCGCAACTATATAGTTCTCACAGAACTTTCATACGAGAATTCAAGACTTAATACTGATCAATTCAGAAATGAGCAATATTTCATGGAATTGGTGCTAAAATACAAATTATAAAACATTTTGCTATAATAAGGATTAGTTATTTAAACATTACAAGAACATTTTTATAAAGAAGAAAAGACTGGAATTAAAATGGTTAAGTAGTTAAAATTGCTTTTAAAAATTGAAATTTTGATTGACATTATTGACTGAATTTTTCATAATGGTATTTAATTAAATAATCTTTATAATAATTATACTTTTATTTATACGATACAAATAAATATGTTTCCTAAATTTCAAAACTGAAATATTACATTATTAGAATTTTCATACTAAAAATAATGTTAAAATAACCGACAAAAGTCAGTCCATCCAATTGACCGTAAAGTTTACGCCGAAGAACATTTCTTAATTTTTACAGTTTTAAAATCATTTACGACTGGCATGGTTTCAAAACTGTAAAAAGAAATTTATCCGGACATTGGGGATACTTTAGCAGCTGTGTGGTGCTGCCATTTTTCCGCAAAAGATAGTATTGTACTCTAGTAGCCCAAAGTCAAAAATCGGGGAGTGCAGGAAGGACACTGGAAACTCTTCATGTGGTGAAGGGGAATGGATGAAATATTGTGAATAGGACTCGAACCCCCGTTCTGTCGGTCATGAGACAGCTTAGCCCTCTCGACTATAACAAGTACCCATTTGCAAGGAACTAAGTGACTTCATCAGGTTGGCCTATTTGGTGCAATAAAATTTTGGTTGTTTAACCGTATTAGGTGAGAACAGTTGATAAATGGGTTTCACAATTAGCAGTTTGATAATATCACAGATATGATAAACAGTTTGATACAGTCTATGAAACAATTTTTACCATATTATTTTGTTTTTCTTTGCCGTCTTATATATGAATAGAGTATATTAAGTGTAAGATTTTGAGATATTAAACACAGGAGAAAACAATTCTAGTAAAATTACCTCATAGTATGGTAGTGACATTTTTAGTGAAGAAAAAACATAATTCTGGGTAATGAGCTAAAATATGTGGTATTTAAATCATTCATTAGGTAATTTTTCCGTTCATATAGTAATAATTTACCAAAAAATCTGGTTTTACTGATTATAGTTCATTTAACCATACATTTAGTAAAAAATACATAATTTAAAAGTGCATGCTCTAAGATATCATGGTACAATTACTAAATTTTTTACATTTACCAAATTTATCACATATTATAAAACTATATTTTTTTAATTTCACCAAAAATTATTACCAAAGGGATTTCATAAAAATTAGCGAGTGTTCTAGAGTTCCCATAGAGCCAGAAACATGGCTTATTCTAAAATATTCTTGCAGTTTTGACCATACTTTCGTTCTTTGTATAATTTGAAAAATATTCATATTGATTACGAATTTTCAACATCATTTCTTTTATCTTTCTTAATTTTAAGTCCTTCATTAATTTTTATGTTAAAATGCCATTAATAAGCAATGATAATTAATATGTAACCATTAATATGAGAAATAATGTGCAATGAAAAGGCTATTGGATTATAATAATTTTAAGATTTTAATATTTGAGACGAGATTTTCTTAAGCTATTCTCAACTATTTAAAAGCATTAGAATTCAAGGGCGTAATTTTACCTCCAATAATATATGATTATAACTGTTTACTAATTCTGTTCTTAAGATATCCACATATAATACATTTTTATAATTTTAAAAAGTATTATTTTTAAGTTTTCAAGAATTACTGTCCCTTTTTTTAAATTTTACATAGTGGATCATATCAATTATTGCATTCCAATTTCATTTAATGGTTTAGTTGAGAATCTTGAAATCCTCAAAACTATAAAAAATTTTAACTGCAATTTTCTCAACATAAATAAGCCATGAGTAGGGTATATAGATAAATTTAAAAAACTTTATGCAATTTAACAACTTGAATTTCACAATAGATTCTCCTATTAGGTAAAAAAATACCTTTTTTTTCGATGTATATTTGGATTCTTGACCCTCAAAACATGGAGGCTAGCCGCAGTCCGGAAAATATGGTACCAATAGTTTGGTCAGGAAAGTGGTCGAAAGGTGGAACCGTAATTCTAATTTTACTTTCTCCGTATTTCACCATATTTCCAGTACTTTTTGAAGGAACCAAATAATTTCAGCACACAATTATAAAATTTGTTTTTCCAAAGATAATTTCATGAAAAAAAAGTCGAAAAAAAGGGTTTTTTATTATTTTCGAAATTAAATAAAGAAGGAATTCCCGAAATATTCCATTGTGGGCCAAGAGATCATTGAGGTTAAAGCTCCTAATTTCGTGACCAACGGTATGATTCTGACTATGTTTCCAGTACTGTGCACATGCCTTTACTTCCTAGGCAAGCTGGTATCCATTGATCAGAAGCTTGATAGGCTTCAAGCCGCCCCTGGGGATCGTACCCCAATTCTTCGTAGTGACAGATCAGTACCTTAACCATTGAGCCATCGCTCACTTTAAATAATCAATATTATTTCATAATTTTTATATTATTTCATAATTTTTTATTATTTTTATTTAATGTCTCTATTTTTGAAATCCCTTTATTTTTTTATGTATATACAAATTAATATAATATTGAACCAAAAAAACTCTGATGTACTTAAATATGATTTCATTATGTAGAGCCTTTAAGGTTTTAAGACTTTTAGATTCTAAGACTTTTCTTCGCAGAAGAAAAAAAACATTTGAGCTATTATAGCTCAGAAGTCAGAGCGACCCATGACCCAAGATCGAATCCCAGCGGTAGCTAGTCGATACGAATTCTGCTGACATAGAATTTCCGTATCTGGAGCTTGTTCAGATTTATTTTGCTCCTTTCATGGAGAAAACTTGCCCAGGTATAGTTAAGTATTTCCCCACCCTTCATCTAATATAGGGTATTCAGTTATAATGTAATATTCGTCACCGCGATAGGCCTCTCAAGAGAGGCTGAGTGGGTTCGTCACCGGCATTGCCCAGCCGAGGGACCCAGCAAAGCACCTCCGTGGTATGTATTTAAAACCAAAAGATTTACATAGGTATCGTAGCAGCGGTCATATAAAAGTTACATTGTGAAATATATGTTAATTTCTCATTTCAGACGAAGAAAAATTATATTTCAAAATTTGGCATTCATCAAGATTGCACCAAATTATGTGGCTTGTGAATTATATGGCAAATCTAATAATTTGGCTTAAGTCAAGTAAACCAGTAACATACACTATAAAATGTAAAACTTAACTCTTAATCAGGAAAATCAATTTACAATTACAGTCAAGTCACCTAACATATGATCATCATGCTAAGTTTCCAGTTTCACTAAAGGTTGAAGTTGAAAGAATAACAAATTGAAGAATAGCAAGTAATCCAATAATAACCCAATAACAATAACCCAAAAAGTTGAAGAATAACAAGTAAAGGCAAAAAGATGAGAGAGAGGAAATGACTTATTAACAGTAAGGGGTCCAAACTTTCACCCGCTCTCCTCACCAGATCTTTCATATTGCGACTACCTCCCTCCTATTTTGAGGGTCAAAAATTCAAATCTGTCGAAAAAAAAAGGCATGTTTACTTCGCGAAATTGCATTTTCGAGTCTGATTGTCAACTACCGTATAATGTCTACTACAGTAGTAAATTAGTATATCTAAGGATAGCCCTCCGAACCATTTATGCTATACCATTCTGTTTCTGCCATTATAGCATTACTAGTGAGTCTTTGTCCATGAAAATCTGATCATTACATTAAAAGTTATTCAGTATATTCCATTTTCTTTTGTTCACTTTACATTTTTCCTACTTAAAGATATCAAGATTTTTTCTGTTTGTATGTCTTATTAGTGATTTTCTATTAAAAAAAAGTAATTGGATTTATCCTCGATAGTTGGAATTTCTAATTTCAATGAGAAATTTTATAAAAAAGGTGAGAAATTCAATTCAAGTGACCTTTTGATCAGTTTTATGTCATACAAGTTTAATGTGTTTAAATGAGCTGCGACTTCATATAAGTTTATCGCTATAAGATTGCACATTCACAGAAAAATGCTGAAGTATTACGACCTCAGTTCTCAAAAAATTTTTCTTCATGAAATTGAATTATCCTCTGCAACCTAACCAATATACATTATTGATGCATTTAGGGCAATGCCTTTAAGAAAAGCAAGAATACTAATTGATCGATGACAAAAGAAGTTTCAATCAGTTCTTGACAAATGCAAGCAATATTTATCATTATTTTATTGTAAAATAACGTTTAATGCCAGGCAAATTTCTAACCAGTTTCTTACTAACTAGAGTGCTCAAAATGAAACCAGAGAAGGGCTGCTAGCTATCCATGCTTTTTGGAAAAACTTCTTCAAGTTGTAGCTAATTCCTAAATGTATGATTCCTTGTTTCGTGAATTTGATTGAAAGTTGTTTTCGCCTCCACTATGCATCAATGATTCAAAAGCTCATAAGAAACGTTACTTTTCCAGCTCTCTAGTGGCAAAGCTTCTAAAATGTTGACAAAATTACCAAAAATTCTCAAAGCTATAGTTTTTAATTGTCTACCACTCTATAAAATATTTTGCAAAAAGCTTAGTAGTAGGCAGCTTTGTTTGAGCTCTGTTTTAAAATGATAAATGCTTAAATGATGCACGCAGAATTTACAGCGATATTATCATCTATAGGAATTTATCGTCAATAAAAACTACGCCCACTTCAAATTGCGAATTTTCTCTGTTTCGGGTGATATTACAAGGTTCCTCAATCATTTTCTAATCACTGAAAAATGAATTCATTCTCATATTTTCATGAATAAAAGTTTATTGCACATCAAAATTCAAAGCAATTTTTCGAGTATCTAAAGCATTACTATCTAAAGCAATTGTAACTGTACCTATGTGATTGGTCAAAATTTTTCAGTTTCACCTCTTGACCATCTAAGTTTCTTGACCATTACTAGCAGAATTTATCTTCATATTATCGCCGAATAGAAATAATCATTCATAGAAGTTTCTATTAGTTTTTAAATTAATGTCATCAAATTTCCGCTGGAGCTCCATACCTATTGACAATACAGGGTTATTCATAATTCCCTCCGCCAGTAAACGTCATTTTTCTTTACTACAACTGGCTTCAGTGGTACATGTTACAGCCATCTACCGGCAACTGCTTAAATTAAAACTTGAATACTTTCGGAATAATTTCATATGTTCTTTTTTGCCATATTCGTCTTCATTTTTTTACTATAACTCTTCGAAACCCCGGAGGAAATTATGAATAACCATGTATAAGTTTTAATTGTTTCTTGACAGCTATAAAAAGAATTTATTGTCAATCGCAATTTCAACGGTTATATATCTCTCTATCTATCTCTCTTTATATATATATATATATATATATATATATATATATATATATATATATATATATATATATATATATATATATATATATATATATATATATATATATATATATATATATATATATATATATATATATATATATATATATATATATATATATATATATATATATATATATATATATATATATATATATATATATATATATATATATATATATATATATATATTTATTTATTTATTTATATATGTATATAGATATATATATGTATAGATATATTTATTTATTTATTTATATATGTATATATATATATATATATATATATATATATATATATATATATATATATATATACATATATATATATATATATATATATATATATATATATATATATATATATATATATATATATATATATATATATATATATATATATATATATATATATATATATATATATATATATATATTTATTTATTTATATATGTATATGGATATATATATAATGCACACACACACGCAAAATTGAAATACATACATTCTAGTACACACAGGGTATGTCCTATCTGGATTCGTACAGTAATTGTATAATTTCATTATTTATTCTCACTATTATTTAGGACTGTTAGATTATAACAGCTAATCGTAATAACATGTAATCGTAAGTACCTGTTATCATATTATTTGATTAGTTGTAATCTTAATTACATTTAATAATTTGTTTTGATTGATGATTATTTCTTGTTGTGACTATAATTCATCGCACCACAGGTATTCGGAGATTAAGATTGCTTGTAATTAAGATTGCAAGAAAATGAGTATCTAATAATATAGTCAATTACTGTAATGCATAGTCAATTATTGTAATACATAGTCAATTACAGCTCTTGTAGATTGCTGTAATTCTGTTCAGGCTTGTTTTGTCTATTTTCTGCAATACACTGCAAAAAATTCTAGATAAAATTTCAGTTTAAAGTATCGGTACTTTGGATGCATCATCTGTAAAATTTCTTTTACCGTAATATCCATTTTCCCCGTAAAATATTACACCGTAACAACTACAACAATTTTTTTTTTTAATTAGAGTGATGCAGTGATTTTACGGTTGTTATTATTACGGTATATCAGATATCAGATTTCTTGTTCTGTAACATGTTCCGTTAACAAATCATTTTATGGTAAAAAGAACTAGCACTCTGAGCACCTGTTTCTTTTTTTCTTTTTTTTTTTACCATAATTTGATCCGGAATTTGTTACAGTGTATATCTCTAAAGTAAAGCAAGACATTTCGGATTTTTCTTTTTGTGATGCAGAAATCATTTGAAATTCAATTTAAGAGGTAGTGTCAATTTCTTCTGAAATACTCACATCATATATGTCAAAAAAGATTAACAGAAAAATTTTTTAAAGAAAGACTTGTTCGGTCCAAAGAATGCTAAGTTTGGAGACATTTTCCCTCACTGTTTTTCATTCGTGTCACAATGACTTGGTGGTTGTCTGAAACTAGTTTCATGTAAGATCTGATAGATAATAGTAGTAATATAGTGTAGTGTGGGGGTTCCGGTTTCATCTATCCGCTCAGTTTTGTCCAACTCTACCAAATTCTTAACTGAAAAGTTTGAATCATAAACTAATATTTAATAGATATATTCAGTTACAAAAAATGCAAAAACAGAGAAAAATTTTACCTAATTAAGCATTATATTAATATTTTAAAACTATTTTTGACAACTATTACCTCTAACATTCAGATTTCTGAAACTTTCTGCAAAAAAGAACTTAAAAAACTGAATATTTGCTTTCATCTGACAACTGAGGGGGCAAAAGCTTTAATTTGTGACAACGGATTGTCAAAGAAATAAAAATGAATTCCGCTACCAACAAATTAATTTAATACATAAATTTGTTATTAATGGGGGCATTTAGTTCATACAAAAATTTTAAATACAACGAGTTAATTAATCATAGAGTTTCTTATAATTTTGAAATCTATGTAAAGTATGTAAGTGCAATTAGAAATAGCAAATTAATATTTAATTGAAGAAAAAGCAAAACTTTTTCAAAATCTCACAAATTGGTTTTAATTAAGGTGAGATTAGATATATCAAAACCAATTTGATTGTCGAACAAAACTTGAAAGTGATATTAACGATTGACTTTCGCCTCTTTTTTGCTTCTACCCGCAATCAAACATAACTGATGTTATTAATCTCGCTTTCTTCTCAATCCCTCGTCAGGCTTTGATAACACTCTTAATTTGTTCTCGTTTCAATACTACGATGTTAGAAATTTCTCGGAAAATTTTTTAAATAATAATTTATTTAATTGTTATTTTACCATATTCAAACAAAACATTCAAATAACCATAAATAAGATTATATTCAAACAGTTAACTGTGAGGAAAACCATTCATTAACTGCTTTCACCTAAAACAGTTAAACAACCAGAATTTTCTCGCATCAACTAGGCTCGCCGAATGAAGCTACTTAGTTCGTTACAGCTGGATGCATATTAGAACAGTAAGAGCGGCTAATCTGTCAATCCCATGACTGACAAAACGGGGGTTCGAGCTCCAACGTTGACACCACAATATTTCCTCTATTCTCCTCAACACTAGTATTTCTCATCTCTACGATAGGTGAAACAACCAGATAAACGAATTAAAACACATTCCACGGTTCATTTGATGAAACACACTCAACTATAACCTAACTTCTATACCCATTATCTAACGAAAATCCTAGCTCCAATGTCGAGTCAAATGTCCAATGCCGGGTTTTGAAACCATGCTTGTTGTAAATGGTTAAAAAGCCGCATAGTTTTGAATCATGTTTCTTTAACCATGCGATTTATAAACAGTATCAAAACCGTAAAGATAAAAATGTTCTTTACCTTAAACTTTACGGTAAATTGAATGGACTGACTGCTGCCGGTCATTTTACTGTAATTTTAGAATGCAAATTCTATCGGTGTAAGTTTTGAATCCCATTTTTATGCATCATTTTTAACAGGGATTCTAAAAATATACATTAAGAACAGTGAACCCTGTATATGAAATGGACACGATTGTTCTACTAGCATTTTGAATCCAATTTGTCTAAATTAAGACAAACAAACATATTTCTGTTTCTATATTTAGAACATATACTTAAGTGTATATTTGAGGGAAACTTCTTTCCCTTAAGAATATGTAATATTCTGCCTAGTAAGTAATCCTACACAGCTTTTACTATTTCTCACGTAACAAAATAAAGTGAATATTCCTATCTTATTTCCTTAAACTTCCTATCAATAAAATGTTTTTAAAAAAAATCATAAGCGATATTTTGAAAATTCTCGCTGAGTGGTCGATTTGTCTTACCCTTGGGGTATAAAAGGAAACAAAACTTTTTTGTCATTGTCTTCTTCGAACAAAGACAAGTGAGAGAGAAAAATATACCTCCTTAGTCACGCTCACATATCCTCTAAGAGTTGAAAAAAGAAGTCAAGAAACATCAAAAGAAACTTTGTGGCGATGTATTTCATAAATAGTAACCTATTATTTATTTTTATTGCATTTTATAGCTAAAAGCATACCTTTAATACTTTGAATTTCTTGTAACATTACATATTTTATGGATGTTAAGCAAATATATATGAAAACAATTAACAAAATTTCTAACTTTTCAACTTTTCTCCGTAAGAACTGTGATATAATATCTGGTGAAACAGCCCAGAAAATAGCGTAAAGGAACATTTTATTTCAAATCAACATTAAATCGATCTCTCATATACAAATTAAAGCTTGTAAATAAACCTAAGCACTTATAATGGAGGAAGCTTACAACAAGGTCAATTATTTTTGGTTTCGAAAACAGCTTTGGATATTTTTTGTACTTTGGATATCAACAGTAGATTGTCTACCGTCAAAGCACAAGCTGGAATGAGTGTATTGTCATCTTTCATACTAGTATGCCTCTATAGAAACAAAAGTTTGACTTTAAGATATGTATGAATTGATTTGTAATAAGGATATTTAGATTTTATTGTAATAAGGAATTTGTATGTGTAATAAGGATATTTAGATTTTAATTTTTAAATTTTCACGAAATATGTTAAATAATTCCTATCCACTTCTGTTCTGCACGGCCTAATTTGAATTCGTTTTAATATTCTCTCCAGGCTGTGTGATTCATAAACTAATTTTATTTTATGAATTAGGGCACGCATGCATCCTGAATTACTGATTCTAACTTTACATTCTATCGAAAAATTATCTTTACTGGCTTTTGTGTGTATCTTATACTATTGTTTTGATACAGGGGTTGGAAAAAATAATGCAAGCACTTCTATACTAACTCATTTTTCATGTTTCGTAAGAAATACTTAGAGATTATTTTAAAACTTTAAAAGAGTTTAGGTCAAACAATTTCTCATACATATCAATAAAGCTTAAAGCTTTTAGAGGTTTGAGGGACAGGCAATAAATTACTAATGGAAAATAATGTTCTTGAACACCCTATGCCAAAAAATATAGTGATAAACTTTTAACTTATATCAATTACGTTGGTTATTATTTGCAATAACTGCACAAAATTTCTTAAATCTAGCTTAAATGCTTATGGATATATGGACATTTTTATAAACATTTTATTCAATAAACATATGGACATTTCTTACTATAACTGCAGAAATATTCAAAAACATTAAACAAAGTTTTTAAAGAAATTTTTAATTAGTATTAAAAATATTCTTTTAAATTTTCAAAAACAAAATCGTTATGATGGTTAATTTATAGGATTGCAATAGCGATTGAAACTGTCTCAAACGTTAAGAGTAAAAAAGGCAAAAATTAGTAAAAGAATAAACTCATTTCCTAAAATACATTTTCTTATTTCCTAGCCTATTGTTATCCATTAGGATAACAATAACAAAACATCAAATTAGCAAAAGTAATCCTATAATATGTTACGAAAAATTCAGAGCTTTCTAGAATAAGATATTTATAAGGTCAATTAAAATAGAGTAATACCAAAGTGTGTTTATTTACATTCGATTGTCAAAAATTGTACAGGGTAATTCACAAAATCACGAATTCGAAAAATAACAATACAGAAATACAATAACCTTGGAGGGGGGTAACAAAATCCAATTTTGTAGAAAAGGATTGGTGGCTTGGTTACAACACACAGAAAACAACGATATATTTAAAAATTAAACAAAAATAAAAATGGAAACGTAATCAGTACAATAAACCAACAAAGGATCTTTGATATTATGTTTAAAAGCGTTTATATACGCATCTATTTCAGATTTCATTAGTAGTTGCTGAAATTTAACATATTCTTTGATTAAAAGAATATAGCTAGCTTTTTATTTATTGTTAAAATTTAAAGCTTTTTCAAAATCAAAAATTTGGAAGTAACTTCTCAGTTCTAATTTCTCTTGAAAATCTGGAAATTTTTGGATTCAATTTAAATGATATTTGGCCACAAGACATTATAGAAGTTGAATGCTGGATAAATTATAATATATGTTGGTGTATGTGAAGCATGTAGGATAAATTATTATGTATATTGGGTAAATTATAATGTAATTGTATATTGGAAGAAATGTTTTAGTTATGGATAATAATTATTTTCTACCTATTTTCGGTTTAATTCAGCATTATTGTATATAACAATAATATTGCTTTTTTCTCTGTTCCTTTAGATACTGTTTAATTCAATGAGCATTATTATAGTAACTTGGGCTCATTGACCTCTGATCCAGTGATTCTTGTTATACTAACCACTTTATTACATGTATTTCCAACAGTCATAAACTCAACATTTGCAGGTGAACAATATGTTATTTATAGGTATGGTTTTTTAATGCGGGTTTTACTTCTACGTCTTTTTTTTTAAAAATGTTATTGATTTTATTTTTTTTCAAACCTTTTAATATAAATATATTTATCATTTATTACGAAGAAATAATTCTTTATTAAACATTAATTGGATTTCATAACTTTAGACATATATATATAACATTTAGATACCTTCTTTCACTAAGCTTTTCATTATATTATTTATAGTTATATATTCTGAATTCTGAACATGCAGATGCTGTTTTTTTCAATTGCTGTTATTACTTCTGCATTTTAAAATAATTGTGCGTTGTATAATAAACGGAAATTTGATTTAAATTGCTTGCCTATGTATGTTTTAGTGGTTAAAATTGTCGCTGTTACGTTTCTAATAAAAAAAATCAAATAATTTCAAAAATATTGATTTTTTATTTAATTTAAACTATTTATGTTGCATAATATAATGCATTTATTAGCATCAAAAAGTAGACTCATTGAAGTTTAGTATGCTGTTTTTACGTTCGCTCGCTTAAAATACATAAAAATAATTGTTTCATAAGTTAAGAAAATCTTTTTATAATTTAAATGTAAACTTTTTTAATTCTACTATTAACTCCAGAGTTGTTTTTAAATTCTCTTCAAGAAAATATTTACATTAATTCTTAGAAAAAATTTTCGATCATAATGCAATTTTCACTTAATTTTAAACTTTTTTGCGATAATATTCTATGTGTTCACATAATTTCTACTCTTGACCTTGCAGTAAATCGAATAAAATCAGATCATTTTCATCTCTATTCATTTTGATTAAAAATATCCCTTATTTAAAATTTTACTAGAGTTTAAAAGACAATTTTTATATTTAATACACGATTCTCAGTATGTATGCGAAACGAAATGGTTTTTTATTGTTGTATTTGCATATGAAGACCTATGTGCATATTACAAAACACCCTTTATAAGCCCTATTCAAGTTTGAGAAAAGATTGTTCAAATTAGAGAAAAACATTACAAAGATGCGTCTATTGCAACGTGGAGGTAGCCTGCTTCAATCTCACTGCTCTGCCTTTCTCTATCTTTTACTATCTGTAAATCGATTTCACAAGGGCACATTAGATGAACTTTGTAATGAGCACTCAAGCCTGCGTATGTGTGCGTAACAATAAACAAAGAAATATAAATAACTAAATACAAATAAATAAAAATAAATAAACAGATGTATCCAGGGTTACGATGGGATTTGAACTCGCTACCTCTCCTCTTCCATTTTACGTATGATGTTGGGACAGCTCTATTTTATTCACCCTAATGTAGTATTTATTTAGTAACAGTTGAGCTACTGATTTAATTCAGCCTTGTCCAGGTATTCGTACATTTATAACTCCGTATTTTTAATAATTTTAAATGTTGGTAAATGTCAACTTACAGATTACATAGAAAAAAAAACTTCCCGGCGGAAAACAAAGTTAACAAGTTTACTATACTATTAAAACTACTTATTTCTGCTTAAAATTACCTAATTTTGCCCCATTTACTAACAAACAACATGGTTATAAAAACCATACTTTATTGTTAATTTTGCCAAAAATTCATTACCAAAGCGATTCGGTAAAAACTACCTTGGTTTTTGGGGTTTCCGCAGAACCAGAAACATGGTAAATGTGACCATATTCTGGTTATTTTGGCCATACTTTTTTTCTCAGTGTGGATAGCAATGTAATGTGTATAAATAAGTACGTGTCAAGAGACCTATTTTTTATACAAAACAAACAGTGCAACTTTTGCACTGTCTGTTCGATCGACTTTTGTATAGTTTGATTCGATTCATAATAAAAAAATACATAAGAAGCAATGTCTCACTTTAAATAGCAATATTAGATGCGTAAATAGGTACGAGTATAAATTTCTACTTTTTGTACATCAAACTTCTATAATGTTTAAACTATTAGTTTGATCGTCTCGAGAATGGCTTCATTTAATTCAGCGTAAGAAAATACATCAGCAAGTATGCTTCCCTTGTCTGTTTAGAGGAAATTCAATTCTCCCCCTCAAATAACCAGCCATTTCTTCCAAAAAAAGAGGAAGCGTACAAAGAAGAGTAGGGGAGTATTCAGGTACGTTATTTATTATACGTAACTTTGTTATGTTATCATACGTAATGTAATAACATAACAAAGCTTTATATCAAAAAATATCCTGAGTATTAATTTTTATGAAGAAATAAGCCTTTTTTGCTGCTATATAATTACTGAACAATTAATACATGAAAATTAACAATCAAATGGTCGCTGATTTTGACAGCGCCATTAAAATCAGTGACCAAAATTTACCAAATAAAAGTGGTTTCAATTCCTTGGAAGATTTTAGTAACCTTGAATAACGGTACGTAAGAAAAAATAAGTACTAAATGTATAAGAAATAAATACATTACAAATAACTCTCTTTAATCATAATATAAAAGAACTTATTGTGAGTCTAGTAGAGGAAAAAGTTTAAAGCTTTTGAAATCAGGTTAAATCACCTATTCGAAATTTTACTTTATGAATGAATTAAAAAAGTTGGAAAATTATAATTAATCGTAGCAATAAGACCCAAATGGTTATTTTTCATTTAGTTGTTAAATCAATCACAGAAGATAAATATTATTTTCTGAAACAGATTTTTGTGTGGCGTGGTCAAAATTGTAGCAGACTTTTTGTGGAGCAAAGCACAGTTATGCAAAGTAAAGAAGCTCTCTCAAAAAAATAATTCAATATACTATTGCGTAAATTCGCTACCACGTGATACGTGATAAAATTACAAAAAAAAACCAAGACTTTCCTTTGCATTTTTTAAAGTGAGTTTTTATGTAAGCCTGTTTAAAATATTTTAAATTTTTTTACAATGACAAATATATTTCATTTTTCGATATCACAGTTTAATATATTTTTAATATAACGAATTACATTTATAATTTCTTCTATTTAATTTAATTACTTAAAGTATTTTTTGAACAAGAAAGTAAGTTACCGTCATGTGGGGCTACTTTGTGCAGCGGGGACTACTTTGTGCAAATTCGAATTTGACACTTTTCAAATGCTGCTATTCAGTATTATGTTTTTTTCACGTTAAAAATTTTTGGAATTTGAAGATAGAAGTCTCCTCTATTACTACAAACATTTTTTTTTTGAATTTTAAAACAATCTCAGAGTGTGTTTCGTTTATCCAATGTCAACAACTTTCCGAGAACGTCGGACGACGAAAAGTGGGCGTGGAAACTTTAGCTGTGAAATGCAAAGACGTTGATAAAACAGTTGTCGTAAGTGCAAAATTTTTTATTTATATATTAATAAACAATTATATCATATTAGCGTTAAAAAATTTTGAAAATTAATAACAAATAAGCGGAAAATGAAAAAAATGCACTGTGGGGCTACTTTGTGCAAAGTTTCATTCGTTTTTTTTTTCGACAGAAAAATGGTCAGACGTCATAAAAAAGTACCTGGAATGAGAAACTACCGTGGTTACACTTTAGAAAAGCTGCAGCAATGTTTGCAAGCAGTTGCTGGTGGTATATCGATTGCAGAAACTTCTCGGAAGTACAAAATCCACAGAAATACTATCTCTAATAAAATTCACTAGAAACACGTGAAACGTGCTGGTAAACTATTATTTTTCTTCTACTAAGATTTTTCAATGAATTAATCGAACGATTTAATACATAAAAATATATTTTATAGGACATCAGTTGATTTTGACAGAAACTGAAGAGAAAATTCTATCATGTTCATTCAAGCATATTATGTTCAAATTTATCAATATAAATGTTAATGATTATGTAATAATTATTATTTTTGAAATTTCATCTATTTCAATGTTCAAAAATGTATATGGTTTCCATTTGTTTGAACTCAACTGTTTTGAAATAAACATTCTTTTTCAGAAAAAATTCTTTATAAAAAATGGTTTTTTAACGCTGAAAATTATTTTCAAACTAATATCTTTACATATCTTGATGTTTTTGTTATTAAAAATGTCAACAATTAACTTTTTTAACAATTTTATATAAATATTTTACTAAAAACATGATTATTAAACTGAATCCCTATCGCTGCATAAAGTAGCCCCACTTGGGGGCTACTTTGTGCAAGGTATGTTTTGACTTATTATTTGTAAATATTACATACAAATAATGCCAATATTGATCAAATTCACTCGTCCTAGTCCAGTTATGAATATAATATCGATAAATTTCACTAAAATTTGAATCAACATAGTTTTTTTACGTGTCAAATTTCAAAAACTGCGAAATCCTGCACAAAGTAGCCCCACATGACGGTATCAAAATAGTCATTTATATCGTTTATTTGATTTCAGTCACCAACTTTTTTAAATTAATGACATTTTGACTCGTATTGTTAATATATTATATAAACTAACAATAGTTTTAATATAAATTTTTCGTAATTTAACTTATAATATAAGCATAAAAAATTGATAAGCATTTAAATTATTGTTTATATTGTTATTTCACTATTTTGAGTGTTCTCAAGTACTATTAAATTTCACAAGTACTACTAAATTTACAAGTACTACTTAAATTTTAACATTGTTTTAATTTGGCTGTCACACTTATGACGATATTCAAATATTTTTGTATTTTGAGCGAAATGTACTCAACACTGTAAAAATTTTAGACCAAATTATGATAAAAAGTACCGGTACTCTGAGTGCCAGTAATTTTTACCTCAAAATCCATTTTTACCGAAACATGTTACAAAACAAAAATATGATAAACCATAGTTTTTACAATAATAATTACCTCAAAATTATTGAATCACTCTAGTTAAATAAATATTACTGTAAAAATTAAAGTATAATATTTTGCGGTAAAATTGGATTTTACGATAAAATGGAATTTACGGCGAAATGGCTTTTTCGGTAAAGTAGATTTTACAGATGATGCACCCTAATTGCCGGTACTTTATACCATTATCTGAACCAGAATTTTTAACTCTGTATTACATAAATTAAATAAAACTTTGTTTTTAATGGATAAAAATACGTGATTCAAAACAAGGAATCCTTTAATAATCGGATAGATATAAAGGGAAATTTCAAACATAAAACAGAGTCAAGAGCAATGACTTAGATAACAGTGGTGCCTAGGCGTCACAACAGAAATTTGACCTCGTAACTTAGCTTAATATCTGTACTCAAACACGACAGTAAAATATTATAATAAAACGCTCTGGCGTAAAGAAATGTGAAATCATTATCTAATATTGTTGAAAAAGAGATAAGATATGCATAGTTTATGTGAATCAAGCAATCTCTTTAAAATGTCGAGTACACTATAAAAAATTCCAGATCAAATTACTTAATAGAGTATCGGCACTTTGGATGCATCATCCAAAAAACCATTCTACCGTAAAATCCATTTTTAGCGTAAAATACTATACCGTAAATTTTACAATAAAATTAATTTAATCAGAGTGATTCTGTGTTTTTTTTTACTGTAATTACTGTTAAAAATTACGGTGTCTCTGAATTTTTGTTCCTTAAGATGTTTCGGTAAAAATTATTGGTACCCTGAGTACCGGCACTTTTTACCGGAATTTTTCACAGTTTGCATGACAATTATACTTGGTGATACAGTTCATAAAAAAGATTTATTACATAAAAACTTGTGTTAAAAATATTCCTTAAAAGTTTTTTTAAAAATTGTGAGAATATGTATCTTAACACCAAAAATGGTGACAACTTTGTTGCACCTAAGTGGTGTAGAACCAAGGACTGTTCCCGACGTAGTGGAGCATCAAGAATGTTCTTTTACACTACTTGTTGTGTGTAAAGTAACCACCACCCTATTTGGGCTTCAGTTATACTGTTAGAACTGTCTTCTGAACTGTTAAGAATAATTAATATTTAATATATTATATAATATATGTAGAATAATTTACATATAAAAAATATTAAATATTTCTGGAACTGCTGAGAATAAATTGGTTTTGCTCTCTTTTAACTTGGTTTTATCTTACATGATTAATCCAAAAAAATTCATAGGATCCAAACCTTTGCTCGTCTGCATGGCTATGGTCAATCGACTAAGATGAGGTTTATTCGATTCCTTGTAAGAAAATACTGCAAAACAGAGTGTCGCTTGTCTATAAGTGTAAGTCTGCCCCTTCAGAAAGTTTTTACTTGAGACTACAACTCACCTCGAGGGAAGAGGTTAACTTCATATATTCATATTGGGCATCAATCACAATTTTTAAAACAATCAACAGTTTTCTTATAACTGTTTCTGTATTCAATTACTCAAGTACGAACCTTAAACTTTAGGACCGTATTATAAAAAAGTTCAATCAATAACTGTGAATTAGTTTTGTTTCTACTTTACCTGAGACTTATTTGCCAGAAAATTTCATGCTTGCCTATTTTCGGTGAAGGCAGTTAATGATCTTGGAATTTATGCTAAATTTTAATTTCTTACTTCCTTAATGTCAATTTTAAAATAACGCTAAATATACACAACACATATGCTTATTTTTAGGCACTACTCATTGGTATGCATTTAAATAGATATATATCTTTGCGGTTCCCTGTTGGTACTAACAGGATTAAACAGTCCAAGTCTTAGAAAATAGCCTCTTTTAGAAGATATTTGAATGATCTTTGACCTTCGATGCAAAAGTCCCCTGAAAGTTTTTATGTCTTATTAGTTATAAAGGGAACGTACTTATTCGAAAATTTAAAAAAACGGTCAGTGTTGTGATACATTCGTTTCACAAAGAACATTACCACTTGTAAATTCATGTGTTTTTCTGTAAATTCCAAAAGATCTGTAGTTTCGACCCCTCAAAACTTTGAGAAAAAAAAATTTCTTTACAAGGATTAAAAAAATCACACATCAAATGACTTTACATAAAGAACATATCCTAAAAATTTCAACAAAATCAAAAATGCCACGCATTCAAATCAGCCTGATTTGCCCGATTTTTAAAAAACCTGACTCACAAGTCAAACTATAAGGTATGAAATTTGAAACAAAAGCACTTACACAAAAATAATTTAACTACTTATAGTTACTTTAATTATTATTTACTTTTTTAACTTTATTTATGTAATCATTTCGTTAGAAAATTTATCATCTCGTTTTCTTTGATCGTTCATAATGTTTATAATGGTGGTACGAACACAACTTATTCGAATCCTTTCAACTTAAATGTTTGTACTCAGAGACAATATTATTTTTTAAAATTTTATTACAGTAACTTTACACTATCATGTTTTATTTCTCCTCATTTTACAATTCATTTAAAGTTTTAAATTTTGAATATTAATTTAGGCATTATGTGCCCTAATGACCAAAACTTACCATTTATTTTCAAACTCTTTCTCTAAACGTATTAAGAAAATATCTATGCAGTAAAAAGGATTATAAATGAATATTTTAAAACAAACCTAAATTTAATGTATGAAAAAATTTAAGTTGCCAATTAAAGTTACTTTAAAGTTTCAAAGAAAAATCTCGAATGTTTCAGTTTTAAAAACTGCATTTAAAAATAAAAATTTTAATTTGTCTATTTTAAAAAATTAATAGTTTTCTAGCATTTTTCTAAGAATTAAAAAAAAGATTAATTACATATAACCTTGTAACTCTGAGGATACTTTTAATGTTGCCTTAAAGCATTCATTAATTTTCATCATGAATTCAAAATATTCACTTGCGTAATTTAGTTTTAAATGACTGTGGGTGGTACAACAAACTTTTCTAACAAATAAGACAAAAATATAATTAAAGACTATATGTTGAAAATATCATTATCATAAGAGAATAATATCACAGAGAAATAACTTAATATTAGACAAAAGTAATGACCTAACTGAAAATAATATCAACATACTTTGCACACACAGGATATTAGACATTTAATAAGATTTCTAATTTTCTTGCTTAATGTTTTATAATAGAAAGGATAATATAGAAACAGAGTTAATTAAGTAAACACGGAATTTTACTTCAGGTTGGGGGAAAACGTTTTTCTTTGTATTTTCCGAAAGACATAACAAAGAAATGACAAAATAAAATTTTGATGTCAAACTAAATTATTATTTTTTCTTTTTTTTTTGTGGTTTCTGAGAATGTGAATTCAAACAATTTCAGAACTTCACACAGTAAAAAATTTTGGTGTTAAATTGCCACCTTCTTTACTGTTGAGGTAAGCTAAATATGTTTTTCCATTTCATTCATACATTTTTAGCTTGCGTACAAAATATTATTTGAAATTGACAAAATAACAATTGTTTGAAAAAATTAGTGCGAATATGTTACTACAAATGTACTTGTTTTTTATTTGAAATGTTCTTGTAATGAAGTCATAAATTAATTCTAATGCACATGAAAATGTGTGTTGTTAGTAATTAAAAAGCAAAAAATGAATAGATATTTAAATATAACTATAACAGTTAAAAACTGAATTTTAAAGAATTTGACCACATGCATTGTAAAATATGCACCAAAATGTTTTACAGTGTACTTAAGCTTTTATGATTGTATATGAATATACACTACTGGCCATTAAAATTGCTACGCCAGGAAGGCAACACACCACGAACGTGAAATTTGCGAGACGGATAAAGCATGTTGTGGTATGCAAATGATTAGCTTATGAGGGCTTTCATGCAAAAACGGCGGCGTTAGCGACACCTACAATGTGTATAAAAGAAGAGATTTGACAGTAAGTTTCTCATTCAGAAACTGAATTTGAGCGTTGTTCTTGGGTAAAAAAGTTTTTGTTTTGCGTCGTGTATGAAGAAGAAATGCTTACCAGCATGTGTATGAGTTTGATTGTTGTCGAATTGTAACCTATTGGGATTGCTGTTTATCATACCGAAGTATTGCTGCTCGCGTTGGTTGAGATCCCATGACTGTTAGCAGAATATGGAAACGATGGGTTCATGACGGTCATATGGAACGCCGTGCGGGATCTCAGCGGGCCCCCAGCACTAACGGCCAAGAAGACAAACATGTTATCTACATGGCCTTAAGGAATCGTACAGATACGTCACGAACCCTGAGTCAATAAATGTGGTCATTTGCAAGACAACAAGCGTCTGCACGAAAAGTTCGACGACGTTTGCATCAGCATGGACTGTCAGTACAGCGACTATGGCTTCGACTACCCTTGATGCTGCATCACAGGCAGAGTAGCACCTCCAATAGTGAACGACGAATCTGGATACAGGAATGGCATGACGTCATCTTTTCAGACGAATCCAGGTTCTATATACAGCATCATGATGGCCGCATCCGTGTTTGTCGACATCGTGGAGAACGCCCATTGGCAGCTTGCATTCGTCATCGTCATACTGGCCTATCACCTGGAGTAATGGTATGGGGTGCCATTGGATACACGTCTCGATCACCTCTTGTTCGCATTGCCGGCATTTGGAACAGCAGCCATTACATTGCTGATGTGTTATGGCCAGTTGCTCTGATTTAGCTTCGAGGTCTCCATAATGCTACGTTTCAGCAGGACAATGCACGACCGCATGTTGCCAGCACTGTCCTGACCTTCCTGGACACAGAGCATGTTCGCCTGTTGCCCTGGCCAGTACGTTTTCCTGATCTTTCATCAATTGAAAATGTCTGGTCAATGGTTGAGGAACGACTGGCACGCCACCACTTGTCAGTCACTACTGTCGATGAATTGTGGCATAACTTTAAAGCTGCATGGAATGCTATACCCGCTCATGCTATCCTATCTCTGTTCGACTCGATGCCCAGGAGAATAACTGCTGTCATTGCTGCCAGGGGAGGCTTCTCTGACTACTGATTCCTCAGGATCTATCCATCCAAATATCCTGAATATTTAATCACTTGTCCTTCCAACTATAATGTATGTGCCCAATAAATATAATTCTGTTATTTGCATTACTTCCTGGTGTAGCAATTTTAATGGCCAGTAGTGTATATGAATGAAATGAATATATATATATATATATATATATATATATATATATATATATATATATATATATATATATATATATATATATAGAGAGAGAGAGAGAGAGAGAGAGAGAGAGAGAGAGAAATCTCTTTTGAAGTTATAACACTTATACGCATCGTCTCTTAAATCCAATCACGGGACAGCAAAAGTTTGCAACAGATTTCAAAACAAATAAAGTACGATAAGTTTTCATTGAAAAATATAGCATTTAATCATCAACACTGCATTATTTATGTGAGTGCCTCTAAACTGAACTTCAAAGCCAATTAACAGTATTTTATACACATTAACTTTTCATAAGAGATGAAGAATTATGCTATTAAAAATTAACTAGTGATTCTTTTATTAAAAAAAACGCTTATGGAGCTCGAATTCAAAACAAAATCTTTGAAGGGATTTTATGTCAGAAAGGAAAAATCAAATATTATTTCTTAAGACTTTTTTTTGTCCTTTTTTCTTTTCTTACACATTCATTCATGAAGTATATATGTAATAGCTTGAAGCGTGTGATAGTGTCAGTTTATTGGTTTGGACGCAGCGATATATGCGTAATTACAAGTATCGAAAACATGATCTACGGTTTAAAAATATTTAAGAAAAATGAAAAGAACAGAAGTGCATGGCTTGCTGCGTTCTGTTTTGGAGACCAGAATTTTTCTCACCAAGTTTTTAAAAATAGTTTAAAGTTCGCCAATAGATGGTACTGCTAACTATATAATCTATAGACAATAATTTTGCTACATATCTGGTCATTATAACAGAAATAGTGCTAATAATGCTAAACACTCTTAAATTAATGGAGAAAAAAAAGTATACTTCATTTATAAAATTCTCTTATATCATTCTAGTGTATTAATTTAAAAATAAGTTATTATTTTACATAAAATATGCATGATTTTAATAAGACAATAAAAAAAAGACTAAACAGAACAACTGGCAATGTAAAATATGTTATAAATACTAATATATTGTTACTCAAATACTAACAATATGTAATATATTATACATTCTAATTTATTATAAACATCATCTATCTTTAACCCACTAACGACTTCTTCTCAATCTGATGTTCATCATAGCCTAGGAAACAATAATTCTCGTCAATAATCTTTCTCTACAATCATCTTCACTAAAAAGCATTGTGTCATTATTTATCTAATGAAAAAACAATATCGAGAAGTTTAAAATTAATTAAAGCAAAAGTTTAGTGCATGAGGCTTTTCGCATCACATGACATGTTTGAATTCAGATTAATAAGGTGATAAGAAAATCCTAATACGTGATATGCACAGTAAAATTATCATAAATTTAAAATGAGACAGCCCTTTGACGCAGATGGGACACCGGTGTCATTTTTATTGATTTTCTTCTAACGCACTATTTACGAGCAAAAATATGTTTTAATATTATTTAATTATAAAAAAACAATCTACTGGCTACTAAAAAATTTGTTGGATTTTCGTAATTATATTTGTACTAAAATTTAAAGTTTAAAAAAAGTGGTTTAGAAAGAAAAAAAAATTTCATTCACATTCAAAAATTTATCAATAGTTGATTTTGAGAATTAAAAAAATTTCATTGATTAATTAACTGTTTCTCTTATATCTAAATAACTGTAAATAAAAAAAATTGAAAAATTATTGTATAAAAGTGAGTCATGTTTGGAAAATATTACCTTAAACGTAAAAAAAGACACAGTTATTTCACAATATTTCATAACCATAAATTATTAAAATGCTGAATATAATATTTTTCACTTATTTTGACCTATATTAATACGAAATAATAATAAAAAGAATGAAAAATATGTTTAATAAAAATTCTGTGCCAACGGCATAGAAAAGAATATTGCACTTTTTATTATCATTATAAAATCAATTTTCAAAATTCCTTTTAAATATGATGTTTAGACCTGACTGCTAAATATTAAACATTTTCATTGCTTACAGGGAAAAAAATAAAATACAATCGACACTTTAGAATAAAGAGATTTATGAAGCATATTTCAACAATTTATAAGGTTTTGGGAAGTATACTTGCTACCAACTTCATTAATTTCGAAATACCGATGGGAAGCTATTCTGCCACCTATGATTTATGCAGTCCTCCGTAGATAATTTTAGAAAATGAAATAAAACACCAATTAAGAGCGTAATAATTGGTAACAGTAAAGGCTTGCGTAAAGTCAAGAAGCGAGGACATTACTGGGGAAGCTATTTTCTCTTGAATGTCATGCGTTCTTTTATTTGTTCGTTTCTCATCTGGTTTATTTGTACATATAAAAAGAGAATTTATAAATTTAGTTATTTATAAGCAAACAAGTTTAAGTTTATTGCCCATCTTCACAGTATGTAAAATTTTGAAAATCTCACCACCTTCCCAGCAAATAAAAAAATGGTATTAAAAATTAAATTAATTTTAGATCTAAATGAATTTTTTTTTCTTGAATAAATCTCAATCCCAAAAATATTTTTGCATAACATTAACAAAAATAATGTCCCAATAAAGGGTCAAAGTAATGTTATAGTTAAAAATATCATTTTTACATTTTTCTGATTAAAATTAACATATTTTGAGGTCTAATGTCGAGCAGTTACGTCGAGCGGTATGTCGAGGGTCTTATGTCTAGCACGTAACGAGCGGTTGCTTTTGACACTAATTTGAATATCAATCATGGCAGCTGAGTTTATATACAAGGGATTAGACAAAATTATGGGAACACTTCTATACTAACTCCTGGGGGCCGGGATAGCCTGGTCGGTAGGGCGCTGGGCCCATATCCAAGAGGTCGTGGGTTCGATCCTCGCCGGCCGAAGACTCCCCGTGTAGTAAATGGTGACTGATGCACGTTAAATCTGTCGAGTCTCAAAGTCCTCCATGTTCCCACAACAAATCAATACCTCTGGGGGTACTGATCCAGGAGTTTCCTTGTCTTCTGGATTGGTTCAAAATTACAAGGCTACGGAGTTGAACGTAAGTAGTCGTAAACCCATGAAATTGGGTCGGCTGTTCAACGACGGTCATAAAATAAAATATACTAACTCCTGAGCCATGATGGCTCAGGGGATATAGCTTTCGCCTTCCAATGAGGTGAACCGGGTTCGAATCCCATCGATGGCTGGTCGATACGAATTCCGCAGCCGGCTTGCACTTACCACAGAGCTGTATAGTGAAATATCCTCAGTGGTAGACAGATCAGAGTCCCCTTGCCGTCAGGCTAACCGGTGGAGGTTCTCGTGGTTTTCCTCTCCATGTAACGCAAATACGGGTTAGTTTCATCAAAAAGTTCTCCACGAAGGCAAATTTCTTCCATTACTTGATCAAGGAGCTCCCTTGTCTTCTGTGTTGGGTTCAAAATGAAAAAGCTACGGAGCTGAACAATAGTAGTCGTAAACCCAAAAAATTGGGTCGGCTGTTCAACAACGGATATAAAATAAAAATATATTACCTCATTTTTTTCATATTTTTCAAGAAATACTCAGTGAATTATTTTATAACCTTGGAAGAGTTTAGATCAAATTCAAATCCGAATTTTTATCATAAGATACCAAATACAATTCAGAACAACAAAATTACGAGAAAAATGTTAATGTTTTCCCCGCATGCACAGTAGGAAAGGACGACTAAATGCTCCTATCTTGCATAGTGTTTAAAGATTTGTTTTTTTGTTTGTTTTTTTTTTCAAATTTTAGAGCAATATTTTTGTTATTAATTTAAAATTGCGATAAAAATTTTGTTTAATTTAATTGAATATTTCTACAGTTATTGTAAGAAAACGTGAGACAAAAAAAAATATAGTTTTTAATGAAAAAGTCTATATCTCCATCAATATTTAAGCTAGGTTTATGAAATTTAGAGCAATTATTGCATATGATAATTTGTACAAGTTGTAGGCTTATAGCTACATTTTTTGACATAGAGTGCTCCAAAACATCATATTTCATTTGTAACTTATTGCCAGTTCCTCAAACCTCTGAAAGTTTTAAACTTTATTGATACATATAAAAAATTGCATGACTTAAACTTTTCGAAATTTTTTTAAATAATTCTCTGATTATTTCATGAGAAATATGAAAAAATGAGTTAATATAGTATTATATCCATAATTTTGTCCAACCACTATATTACGTTCTACAAATTCGCTTTCATTTCTTTGTAGTGTATTTGCTGATCAATTTAACACGAAAAATCTTTTACGAAAATAAGCTTGCTACGAGTGTTGCCTCCTAAAAAGTTTTCGATCAAAATTGCGTAACAGCGGGACCTAAAATGGCACTTTAATGATGGAAATTATAAAATTAGGAATATTTATATTAGAGATCCCACTAGTTTTAGTTTTAAAATTTCTGCAACTAAGTGTAAGAATCTAAGCATTTTTGTCAACAATTATAAAACTAGTTGTTTTATTTAGTTAATTTCTTTTTTTGTATCTTGATTTCTTCTTTTATCCGTACCTGAAGTGCTTGAAAGTTGCTTAAAGCAGCTATGTTGTTACATTTTCTTCAGCAAAATCATGTACTTTCTATTTCGTACCCCAGATATTATTAAGCGCATAATAATATTGATAATAATTTTAACAAGTGCTTATTAAATATTTAATATAATAATAGAAAAATACATTTTGACATCGCAACATTTGTGCCAAAATTGAAAAGAAAATATCACTAATTTAGCATATAAAAAAATTCTATTCGATCGATACTTTTCAATTTTGAATTGTGGAATTAATTTATACATTTCCATAAAATGTATCGAAAAGCACAATTCTTTTTTCGTTTTCTAAGCCTTTCTCTTAAACTTTTCCTACATTTTAAATGCAATTCGAAAAATTCCTAAAAAAAGTTTTACCTACTTTCTATAATGTCAAAGTATCCACTTTTTTCTGTAGCATGGACATTTTGAAATACAAAACAAATAATATTAATTTTAATAAAGATTTATCAAATATTTTGTACGGTAATAATAAAAAATGCAGTTTTGCATTTTGCTAAACTGTGCATAATTTTTTAATCAAAAAAAATTTTAATTTACAGGAAATTCTCACGAATCACGAAAGCTTAACTAAACCAGTATATTTCCAATTTTGCATTTTGGTAGAAAACTACTAATTAACTTATAATTAAAAGCTTTGCCATCAATTTAAAAAAATTTTATAAAGTATTGAGCACAACACAAAAAAACTCATTTGCGTTTCTGACATTTGTTATTATAATTTCATATCTCTTTTATTTCTAATTTTCTTTCTAAAACGTCAGAATAAAAATTTTCATGATTATAGCACACGAAAAAAAAATCATTTACGTTTTTTACACTTGTCTAGTAACATTTTACCACGTTACAATTTCATATCGGTTTCATTTTTAATCCTTCTAAAAATTTATTTTCTTTCTAAAACGCCTGAATAAAAATTATCATAAGCATAGCGCACAGCACAAAAAAATTCATTTGCGTTTTTTACGTTTGCCTAGTAAATTTTGACTACATTATAATTTCATATCTATATTTCATTTCTAATTCTTTCTCATTTTTTTTCTTTCTACAACATCTAAATATCTACTCTTTAATAGCCAATATTAAAAACTTGTTTTTATATTTCTGAAACGTATTATAATTATGAAAGCATACGGAAAACATTAAAAATTAAAACATGTTCTCAAAATATTTTACAAGCGATGATTACCTTCCTTATTTATGGGAGATTTTATTAATAGCTAATAAAACAAATTACTTCAATAAATCAAAATAAAAAGTATCATAACAGTAGTTACAGTTAGTTCTAACAAAGAGAATATGAACAATTTTTATAAACGAATGTTTTTTTTTATCTCTTTACTTTCTATCAACAGCTTATAATATTAAACAGTCTGGATACCAAGAATAATAAAGATTAAAAGAGGTGTTCTGCTTATGTCAGGGTATGAATAATGGCAGAGAAAAAAAGTATTTTGCAGCTTAACTTAACACGCGAAAAATGTTACTTTTATAAAAACACGTTTGGTTAAAAATATTACTCAACGCTATAATTTTATTCTAATTTTAAAATCTTTTTTTATCTTGTTATTCGCATGGTGTGAAAGCTTAGAAAAGTGTTAAATTTTCTTATCTGACCACACAATTTTATTGCTGCTAATGCAGTGTTTTAAATATTTTTATAGCTCGGAGTGAATTAAATTTAGTTGTCGACAATTTAGCAGTTTTTTTCCGATGGAAGAATCTTAAGATTTCTTTTCACTTGAATTTCAAAACCGAATCATGTAATAAAAATCAGAGCAACTTCTTTCGAATTAGTTTCAAATGTTCCGATTTCCAGGGAATTGTGCTTTATGAATATACTATTATTTGAAATAAAGATTAAGTAGAGTTGTCACATTGTGTGCTTGCAGTGCAAGGCCCCCTTTCTAGTTTTGAAATAACTTCAGCATTTCAAAACTTTTACGTAATGACATTTTTTAAAAATCTTAGACTTACTTCATTTATTCAAAAATTCTGATTTAAGGAATTTTGTAACCAAAAAATATTTTTGAAGCCAAATATAGTGCATACATTTACTTTACTTAAGTATTAAAAAAGTAATTATTATATATTGAAATTGATGAAATATTTTGAAGGACAGTAATGTCTGGCACATTTACAAGATAGTTTTATTGAAAAAACACTCTATATGAGTTATTGCAAAAAAGTAGCATATCAAAGTATCAGGTATCATAACTTAAGTGGAGTAACATGCAAATCAAAACTTTAAATTCATATCAAACAGTTTCACTCAAACAGTTTAAGTTTGATTACACACAATAAAAATACTTAACCTACAAGGCTCAGTTAACTTTCATCAGTACATCAATTATATTTATGATACAATTGCTAAGGATAAAAATACATTTTAACTTTCATTGAAACATCTTACAAGAAAGTTTCTTGTTTATATTAGCAACCAATTAATGCACAATTAAAGGTAAGACAGCTTCAATAATATAATAATGGATTTGTCAAAATAGCTTATGAATATGATATAAGTTATTTCAGCTTGAAAATTAATTGCCAACTAACAATTATATCAAATCAATTTTTCAAATGAATAATTAGGACATTGTGTGCTTGAAGTATAAATGACCCAGGTTTCGATTTTTTGGAACAGTATTTTATTTGTATACTGCTCGCGACTTGCACTCATCACAGCACTCGTATAAAATATTTCCAGTTGCTCACGGATCATTACTTAGAACCCAATTACCGACAAGCTGATTGTAGGAGGTTTTCATGGTTTCCCTGTTCATGTAACGCAATTGCTTGCTAGTTTCGTAAAAAAAAGGCCCTCCATGAAAGTAAATTTGTTTAGTGTTGAACTCACAAATTTCTCGGCTTCTGAGTTGAGCTAAAAATGGAAAAGTTACGCAGATGGCTGTTAAGAGCCCTATATCCGCTACATAAATTTTTTATTCAACGTTAGTTTGACAATTTTATTCTAATTTTAAAATCTTTTTTTATCCTGTTATTCGCATAGTGTGAAAGCTTAGAAAAGTGTTAAATTTTCTTATCTGACCACACAATTTTATTGCTGCTAATGCAGTGTTTTAAATATTTTTATAGCTCGGAGTGAATTAAATTTAGTTGCCGACAATTTAGCAGTTTTTTTCCGATGGAAGAATCTTAAGATTTCTTTTCACTTGAATTTCAAAACCGAATCATGTAATAAAAATCAGAGCAACTTCTTTCGAATTAGTTTCAAATGTTCCGATTTCCAGGGAATTGTGCTTTATGAATATACTATTATTTGAAATAAAGATTAAGTAGAGTTGTCACATTGTGTGCTTGCAGTGCAAGGCCCCCTTTCTAGTTTTGAAATAACTTCAGCATTTCAAAACTTTTACGTAATGACATTTTTTAAAAATCTTAGACTTACTTCATTTATTCAAAAATTCTGATTTAAGGAATTTTGTAACCAAAAAATATTTTTGAAGCCAAATATAGTGCATACATTTACTTTACTTAAGTATTAAAAAAGTAATTATTATATATTGAAATTGATGAAATATTTTGAAGGACAGTAATGTCTGGCACATTTACAAGATAGTTTTATTGAAAAAACACTCTATATGAGTTATTGCAAAAAAGTAGCATATCAAAGTATCAGGTATCATAACTTAAGTGGAGTAACATGCAAATCAAAACTTTAAATTCATATCAAACAGTTTCACTCAAACAGTTTAAGTTTGATTACACACAATAAAAATACTTAACCTACAAGGCTCAGTTAACTTTCATCAGTACATCAATTATATTTATGATACAATTGCTAAGGATAAAAATACATTTTAACTTTCATTGAAACATCTTACAAGAAAGTTTCTTGTTTATATTAGCAACCAATTAATGCACAATTAAAGGTAAGACAGCTTCAATAATATAATAATGGATTTGTCAAAATAGCTTATGAATATGATATAAGTTATTTCAGCTTGAAAATTAATTGCCAACTAACAATTATATCAAATCAATTTTTCAAATGAATAATTAGGACATTGTGTGCTTGAAGTATAAATGACCCAGGTTTCGATTTTTTGGAACAGTATTTTATTTGTATACTGCTCGCGACTTGCACTCATCACAGCACTCGTATAAAATATTTCCAGTTGCTCACGGATCATTACTTAGAACCCAATTACCGACAAGCTGATTGTAGGAGGTTTTCATGGTTTCCCTGTTCATGTAACGCAATTGCTTGCTAGTTTCGTAAAAAAAAGGCCCTCCATGAAAGTAAATTTGTTTAGTATTGAACTCACAAATTTCTCGGCTTCTGAGTTGAGCTAAAAATGGAAAAGTTACGCAGATGGCTGTTAAGAGCCCTATATCCGCTACATAAATTTTTTATTCAACGTTAGTTATAAAATACAATTTATTTGTTCCCGTTAGAGTAACAACCTTGTCTATGTCAGTTGTAAAACTTAAACAAACCATTTTGTTCGTGAGATCGTGAGCTTGAAACCTGCCGACCGAAGAATCCTCGTGTATTAATTGGTAATTGGTGCACGCTGAATCTGTCGGGGTCATGAAGTCCTCCAAGCTACCCTAGAAAATCAATATCTCTGAGGGTACTGAATTGGAGATTGATCGTTCTCTGGTTCATGTCAAAATTACGATCTATGGATAAATCAATGGAATATTAATGGGTCCTCCCGGTAAAACGGGCTGTGACGCGTGTGTAGCCAAAGTCGTATTCTTAGCCATATATGGCGCCACTGAAAAGAAAGAAACCCGCCCTCTACCTTAAAATTGCTTGGATTGCCATAGCAGGTTTGCTGGTATTGACAAGTGGCATTAGTAACGACAACAACAATATAAAGCATTTGGTAATTTACAGCATTAGAATGTACAGTTTGCAAATTAAAAAAAAATCCGGGATAAATTTTGTTCTAATGATCAGATTTTCATAAACTAAGTATCAGACCCGTAGTGGCTCAGGTGATCAATAGCGCTGGCTTCTCAATGAGAGGACCAAGGTTCGATCCCAGCAATAGCTGATTGATACGAAGTTTGCTCCCAGCTCGAACCGACCTTAGTGCCAACGTAAAATGCCTTACTTTATATACAGATCATGGGTTAGAATCTCTTTACCGTCAGGCTAACCATGGAAGATTTTCCTTGCCTTTCTCTCCGTGTATTGCAAATGCGGATAAGTTCGACAAAAAAGTCCTCCACGATGGCTAGTTTGACCCAATTCATGACCCAGGGGTTAATTTGTCCTATGAATTGGGATCAAAATTACAGGACTAGGAAGTTGAACATTGATTGTCGTAATCTTTGCGTATTTCGTATTTCAATCATTGCGTATTTCGTCATATGCCAGGAACATTTTATCGATTATAAAGAAGTTTGCACAGAATAATAAAATTCTTTAATCCAAAGATAATTGCAAATGAATTAATAATTTCAAATTTTTATTTAATATTTTCATTAATTTAATAACGGTCGAAATGTGTTTCAGTTGTAAGCTATGTAAATTTTTATATTGTTTTAAACTTCGTAATCTTAAATGACAAAAAAAATTGAACAAAATAAGAAGATTGATTCTTAGGAAATGAAAGTTTAATATCAGCTTTTTTGAAATTTTCTACCTCAATAACTATTAAACCGATTTCATTTAAAATTTGTACTTTGTCATTAAAAATTACATTGTTTAATTGCTTAAAATTGTGTAAAAATCTTGTATATCATCAGTTCAAAATTATATCAGCTCAATATATACATATTTCACTTGAAGAAAATTGTGAATAAACGTATTTTAAATTTTGCGATTCTCTTAAAAAGTTTCAAAAATGAAACGAAATACGCAAAAAGTGATATTAACATTATGATATTCAAACTTACGGCCGTTTTCCAACTTAAACTATTGCGACAATAGTTGCCTGATTGCGACTGCCCTCATATATCGATAGTCATTAAACCAAGTCATCGTAAAAAAAGTATGTTTACTCAGAATAAGTACATAATTTTGTGTCTGATTCCGTAACTTAATTAATAATTAGCTCTATTTATTGTAGTAATCATATTCAATGTCATTCCTTTGAACCATTTATATTTGCATTTAGTTTGTGAAAATCTGATCATTAGAAAAAAGTTATCCAAGTTGATTTTTTTTTCTTACTGTACACATAAGTTTTCACAGGTGTTATGTACGAATACTTACAATAGTTAAACACGGAGTAGTAAAATGCGAAAAAACAGATTAGTACAATTTTGATTAACAAGAAATACTACAGGAAAATAGCAAATAAATTTATTCGTATTACAAAATGAAGAATAATATTAAGAGATAAAAATGAAAATGAAACAATGATGAAAAGAATGCTGAATATGTTTAAATTATATGCTGACGTCATATTAGCGCATCTATAACTTAATTAGTCAAAAAATTTCATACAATTGACCAATGATTTATACGATTTATAAATGTGTATATAACAAATTTATAACAAAATCAGGTAAAAATTAAAGAAATTATCGAGTACCTGAGTATTCAAAGTACTTTTAGAAAAATCCGCTTAAAATTCTCTAACTAGTTAACTAGGAAAAAAATTCAGGTATAGAAAAGTTAATTACTATATAGAATATATAATGCACTATGTTTTACAATATATCATTCATGTCAACATGATGTTCCATAAATGGGGAGCTGAAATTTTGTAAGTTAAACAAACACTATATTTTTCGAAGAGCACAATTGTTCATATGATGGGGGGAGGGAGGAAATCGCCATTCTTTCTGCTGTAATTCGCACATGCACGAGTAGTGTCTCTTACATGTAGTTTTCAAACAGTCACACGTATGTGTAGAACAATTTCAATATGTTAGTTCAATGAGCTCACTGTTAGGCGTCATAGTCCTGAGATAGAGTTGTGAATACATAAATTACTGTTTTTAAACAAATATTTATCACTCTAATACAAACTATCAGAAAAACTGCTTGAAATATTAGATTTTCACATCCTCATGTAAAAGCTGAGATTTCTTTTAATTCTAAAATGATAATCATTTAACTTAAATAAGTGGCAATGAATGATTTAAAAAAAAATCTAACACATTATTAAAAAGCGAAGAAAAAGAACTAAAGCATTTATGCACGATAATTATTATATATTTTTTTCAAACCTCTTCTTAATGTACTTCATGGATATTCAACTAATCATTTAAATAATAATTTTCAAAGAAAATTACAATCTCAACAGAATCGCATAATTGGGTTATAAAATATTATGTAACTAAAATTCTGAAAGCAAGGATAGAATTATTTTACAATAACCCCTTAATTATTATTTGTTTTAGGTCTTTTTTCTTTATTTACAACTGATTTGTAATGCTGTCTGGAAAGTATACAGATCCTACTCTCAATTCAATGCTGTTTAATGGACAATTTAGAACAAACATACATAATGGTCAATAAATTTTAAAGAACAAAGTTTTTTCACACAAAGGTCAATACAAACATACGCACTTACATACTATGCTATCACCTTGTGGAATACCTTGAAGTCAGACTCAATTTTGAAAGAAATCTTCTGATTGATGTCCTTAAGTATTGATGCTGCTTAGAAGGAAGAATAAGTGGAAAGATACTTGATACTAAATAAGAAACAAGTTTCCACACAAAAGCCCTATTGAGCATTCTGCATCCTTTAAAATTCCAATTGAATAATCTTTTTCACTTCCTCGTAGCTTGCTTTGAATAATTCTATCTACTTCTTTACAATTTCTTTTGAATTGTTTTCTTCATCCAAAGTTGTATCCTAAACTGAAAGAAAACAAGTGTGAGGGAGAATTATGAAGCAGGCATTATACTTAATCTACTTAATTAATGTCTAAAGTAAATTATCGAGAACTGTTTCGAATATGAATCATTAAAAAAAATTATCGTTAGAGAGAGCACGCTCAATGACACAATACAAGGTATGGTACATATGCATAAAAGATTTGACTTATTGGTATAAAATAAGTTAATTCTACTTTAAGTAGACATAATAATTAAATAAAAATGTGTATTTGTGAAAATATCAGCAAAATATTTATATTCGAAGCTCTGCCACCCAAAAGCTTAATAACAAAAACAATTTAATTTTAAATATTTAAAAAAAATGTACATTAACAAATTTTTGTTTATTACTCTTCTTTGTTTATGAAACAGGCATTATATTTAATCTACTTAATTAATATCTAAAGTAAAAAATCAAGAACTATTTCTGATAAGAATCATAACAAACATTATCGTTAGAGAGAGCACACTCAACCACACAATATAAGACTTTTTCACACTAATATTATCAAAACCTAACTAAAACATTTGAAAATGTTTTGTATATATGCATAAAATAAATTGTTTCCACTCTTAATAGACAAAATAATGAAATAATAATGTGTATTTGTGAAAGTATCAGTAAAATCCCTGTATCCAAAGTTTTGCCACCCAGAAGCTTAGAAACAAAAACAAATCAATTTTAATGTACATTAACAAATTCTTGTTTCTTATTCTACTCTGTTTATGAAACGGACATTATATTAAGTCTACTTAATTAAATCTAAAGTAAAAAATCAAGAACTATTTCTAATTTGAATCATAACAAACATTATCGTTAGAAAGATCACGCTCAAACACATAATACAAGACGTTTGTACACAAATATTACCAAAATCCAACTAAAACATTTGAAAAAGTTTAGTATATACGCGTAAAATTAATTAATTCTACACCTAAAAGGCAAAATAATTAAATAATAATGTGTATTTGTAAAAATATCAGCAAAATTCTTGTTTTCGAAGCTCTGCTATACAGAAGTTTATTACAAATACAAATCAATTTTAATGTACATTAACAAATTTTTGTTTATTATTCTGCTCTATTTATGAAACAGGCATCATACTTAATCTACTTAATTAATATCTAAAGTCAAAAATCAAGAATTTCTAATATGAAGCATAACAAACATTATCTTTAAGGAAAGAGCATATTCAGCAACAAAGATAAAACTTTTTTGACACGTATGTTATCAAAAACTGACTTAAACATTTCAAAAAATTTGGTACAAATACATGAAAATAAATAAATTTGACTCTTATTAAACAAAATACCATAAGAGCAATGCGTTTTTGTAAAAATATCATCAAATACCTTACATTCGAAACTCTGCCACCCAGAGTTTTTCAACAAAGACAAAGTAATTTTAACGCACAATAAAAAAAAAAATGGTTCTTATTCTGCTCTGTTTATGATGCAGGTGTAATATTTAATCTACTAAATTAACATCTAAAGTAAAAAATATACAACTATTTCTTTATCATAATAAACAACATCTGGAAATAGAGACAGAGTTCACTTACTAACCCATAAAAATCATCATTTTTTTTTTTTTCATATAAAGAATATCACACTTATCCGAAACTTGCTTAGTAGTTTGTTAAAACTATGCTCTACATGAAAATCGACATTTAATAATATTTTTTTTTAAATTTAAAAAAAATGCTTAATTTGTTCCTATTTTTTTCAAAGAAGACATCAACATCCGATATACTTTTATTACTGAGCTTGCCACCTAATTGATTGTAAAGAAAGCTGGTGAAGTCACACGCCCGTGCCCCATGTAGCCTGATTTTAAAATTATTGGCAATCGAAATGGGCTACAGGAGGCATAGAGCAGAACTCTCTACTTATGGCAACACTTCGCATGCTTTCACCATTCACGTGTGGAGAGTCATAGACGAAGGAGTGACTTTAGCTTCTGTTTTTATTTCCAAATAGATTAAAAACTTTTAAGTTAGGAAACAATATAGAACTGAAAAGTACATCGAACATAGTTCCAAAAGAAAGCGTCGTGGAAATTTTCAAAAAAATATTTGAAATAATTGAATACGAAAAATATTAAGAAAGAGGAAAATATTATAGTATATTCCTATGCAACTGATAAAAGGAGGAGGGGGAAGGGTCAAGCGATGAAACCGATTTTCTCCCAAGATGACGTATTTGAGCGTTGCTATCGCGAATAGCAAAACGGGCTTACGAAGCACTTTTTAATTATCGTTGTAAAGTTTACGCTAAGAGAGGTATTTTTTTCAAAAAAAAACATTTGTGTTAAAAATTCAGAGGTCTCGTCTCTTTTAATATAGAAATAGTAAAAAAAAACTGAAAAGAAGAGTAATCTATTTTATTATTATTAACATTCAAATTCTCGCCTTTTTCTTATCCTCCCCACAGATACAATTAATAGAATCTGTGTATTTATTTCTTTTCAAACGCATATAAAGGCCCTCAAAATGAGTTATTCACAATCGCAACACTTTAATACGCCCTCTAGTGGGATGGAAATTATCAGGCTACAATTTATTATGTTTGCATTTAAATCTATCAAAATCATCGGTAGAGCTCATCGCTTTTTTTTCCAGCAACAAATGAAAAGCAAATTTTTATAAGGAAAGGGCAGAAGAACTTGAAAAAAAAAACGATCCAGAACATTGGTAAATCTCTCAGAAACAGAACGAGCCCAACATTTGAAGAACAATTTTTCCATAATTTTTACCTTTCTAATATCAACAAACTAAAAACCAATACTTTCCAATTTCATGATCGCATACAGTAACAGATGTTTATATTACGGTAAAATACATTTTTTTTTTCAATCCATTATAAATTAAAGTGAAGTTATTTACTTCCCCATTGCTTATTTCATTCCAATGAATAAATGTGATTTCAGAACGTGTAGGGCAGTACTAGATATATACTTCTTTACAGAATAGTATATACTTTCTGTATCTATATAATTCCGAAAACAACAATAAATGATCATCTGAATTATTTGAAATAGTATAATTTTTGTTAATTATTAATAAATTTTTATCGCCTTCTTAGCAAGTATTTTTTAATTTTGAATGATCTATTTCAACTAGAATTCAGCTTCTCTGTTTTTAAGTAACATATTGATATTCATATCGAGATCTTTCAATTAAGAAATTTTATTGCGTGGTATATATGTCATCTTAAGGTATTGGTGGGATAATCTATGTTTATATTATTTGAGAATAAATTTTTCAAACGAAGAACATTTCATTTCGAAATTCTCCGGATTTATAAAGCAGGCAAGTGTTATGATTTTTATAATACGAAATTTTCTTGTAAATGAAGTTTTTCTAATTTGATGAGAGTTCTCTACAGAATGGTTTTCTACATCTGATTAAAAACTTCAAGACTGAAAATGATTTTATTTCAATATGAAGAATTTTTATAATCGTTATTTTTCATCGTAAATATTCTTTATTTTACGCTTTTTAGCTTATAAATCTTACAATTATAAGATCTTACAATAATGAGATCTTACAATTATAGAAAAAATTTTGTGTGGTATGTCATCTTAAATTAATGAAAAGATAATCTATGTCTGTATTATTTGAGAATAAAATTTTCAAACGAAGAACATTTCAATATGGAATTCTTCGGATTTATGAAGCAGGTAAGTGTTATGATTTATTTAATAATAAAAAATTTACTTGTAAATAACTTTTGTCTAATTTGATGATAATTGTCAATTGAATGATTTTCTGCGTCTGATTAAGAACTTTAAAAGAAAAAAAAGAAAGAAAGAAATTTTTTATTCCCATATAAGGAATTTTTGGAATCATTTTTTTTTTCTTTTATCGTAAGCAATCTTTATTTTATTTTTTATTTTTTTTAGTTTATAAATAATGATTTTTTATTGAAACTTTAAATTTCTTAATAAAAATTATTGTCATTTCAATAAAAATTATTGTCACTTTAATTTTAACATTATGTGTTTCCATATACTTTTTGCATACTTAAATGTTTGAAGTAATATGATTCAGCAAGGTATGGAATGTAAAGTTTAAATAGGCCTTTCATATTAGACCATTAAATTTGATAGAACGATTTCGCAGGCATTAGGTTTTAACTGTAATAAGAAGAGACATATTTTTTTTCTGCTTACTTACAAATATTTTTCCTATATGTATTGGATGTTCCTTCTCTAAAAAGTGATTCTATTTTGTGTTCGCTTGTATAAGAAAGAATATAAAGCAGTTTTCTTTTTTAAATTTAATAAGCCACAATAAAGAAGAAACGTTACCTTGCTACACTGAAGAAATCTCCATTGCAACTGATGATCGTGTTGTTCTACTAGCATTCATTCGTCTCAAATGACAACGCCTCCTATAGGTCATTGCATTCGCGAATACTGTTTGACATATATATAAATTAAAATAGGAATTTACTTATACAGGGCCCAAAGAGACATGGAGTTTAAAATGTTAAAAAAAATCAAAATAAAATAAATTATAAATAAAAAAAAGGCCGAAAAAAATTTAATTTAATTTTTAAACTAAAAATTAAAAATAACATTCGCGAACGCAACAACTTATAGCGGGCGTTGTTATTTGAGACAAGGGACTGCTAGCAGAACAACTCGACCATCAGTTGCACTGGAGATTTCTTCTGTGCAGCATGGTAACGTTCCTTCCTTATTGTGTCTTATTAAATTTTAAACAGAAAAATGTTTGATATTCTTTCTTTTGCAAGCGTTCTATTAAATTTAATGATCTAATATAAAAGGTCTGTTTAAACTTTGTATCCCAAACTTTTCTGAATCACCTTACTTCAAACATTAAAATATGCAAAAAGTATACGGAAACGCATAATGTTAAAACATTTAATTTTGCAAAAACAGTTTTTTGACAATGATTTTCATCAAAAAATTTAAAGTTTCAATAAAAAAAAATTATTTTTAAACTAAAAAAAAACTAAAATAAAGAATGCTTTAAAGCAAAAAACGATACCAGAAATTTCTTACATTGAAATAAAATATTTTCATATTGTTTCTGTTTTTTCAGTCTTAAAGCTCTTAATCAGACGTAGATAATCATTCTGTTGAGAATTATCATCTAATTAGACAAAAATTACTCGCAAGTAAATTTCTTATTATTATATAAATCATAACACTTACCTGCTTCATGAATCCGAAGAATTCCAAATTGAAATGTTCTTCGTTTGAGAATTTTATTCTCAAATAATTTATACGTAGATTATCTCTTCATTAATTTAAGATGGAATACCACGCAATAAAATTTTATGATAGTAAGATCTCGATATGAATTTTATCAACTTAAAAGCAATGAACTTATTTAACTTAAAAACAGAATAGCTGAATTCTGGTTGAAATTAAGCATTCAAAATTAAAATATACTTACAAAGCAAACGATAAAAATTTATTAACAATCAACGCAAATGATACTATTTCAAGTAATTCGGATAATTCTTCATTGTTGTTCTCCGTATTATATAAATACAGAAATATATACTATTCTATAAAGAAGAAGAATATTCTATAACTGTTACATTTCTGCACATTCTGAAATCACATTTATTTATTGGAATGAAGTTAGCGATGTGGAATGAAATAATTTCTTTTTAATTTATAATGAATTGAAGACAGAACAAATGTATTTTACCTTAATACACACATCTTTAACAGTATGCGATCACGAAATCGGAAATTATAGGTTACAAGTTTGTTGATAATGGAAAGGGAAAAATTATTGAGAAATTGTTCTTCAAATGTTGGATGCGCTTTGTTTCCAAATCATTTACCAATGTTCTTGATCGTCTTTTAAATTCTTCTACATTTTCCTTGGGGAAATTGTGCTTCTTATTTGCTCCTAAAAGAGCGTTCTTCTCTACCAATGATTCTCGTAGAACTAAATGAGAACTTAGTAAATAAAAGCCTGAAAAGAAAGTCCCCGCTAGAGAGCGTTTTCAAGCGTTGCGATCGTGAATGCTGAAAACATCAATAAATTTTGCAGTATTTAAACTTTTTCAAAGGTTAGATTAGCAATTAATGTAAAACAGAGGGTGCGTCTTCTTTTGCAATATCAGTCTGAATAAACTCTTAACAGCTCTGATTGTTTTTGGTTGGCAGTGATCTATAGATTTCCGTTATCTCGAAACGAAAGAAATAGTCAACCGGAAGCGTAAGTTTAAAATGAATATAAACATGAATACTTAAAATTTTAGATTTAACTTCTTAATTTTGTACAATCCTGTTTTAATATGTAAAATAGAAAAGAAATTTTAAGGTTATTGATTAGGTCCGTCGGTACTAATCATATAAGTACTACTGATCTAAAAGAACTAAGTTTAAATCTAGATATAAAATTGTTGTTTCTGACTCGTTTTACTTCTTTAGGTAAATTTAATCTTATGTGAATTAAAGTATTACATTGATGTATATTTCATACCAATTGTGGGTTCATTGATAGATGTATAAAATATGCATCAATGTAATAATTGATTATATAAATAACATAATGTTTCTTTTAAGTAATTAAATATTCTCAGATACTGCACAATTCAGGTTTGGAGTAACTGGTTTGCTTTTTCTTCCTTTCTTTATTCCCAGTCATTGCCGATTCGGGAGCCTACATCAGATGTGAATCAGGCCTTCAATTTTGAATGGTTAAGACTCAATTCACTGAAGTCAATTTAGAAATATCACAAAATTTTGTATATTGAATCATTTCTCTTTTGTTAACATGTTTAATAGCAATTTGCTGATAATGATTTTTATTAAAAGCGTATTTGTAGTTTGCAATTATATTTCTGTGGTTTTTTAATTTAAAGACAGCAATAGAAACTAAAACTGATGAACGTATGATATTTTTTTAAAATCTTTTTCATAAACTATAGAAAAAGTTGTTATTACCTGTTTGATGAATGTAACTATTTTAAGTTGATACCCAATGAAGTGAAAGTGCTTACAGAAAAGATGAGTAAGCTGCCTAAATTGTTATGCCATAGCTCTAGTTAATGTTTAATTTATTTATTTTTCTAAAATGATTAAACACTTCTGCATTATATTGAGCTCCAATATTGCTTGATGGCATATTTGAAAAGGGACATCAATTTGTATTCGCAAATTTTCTTGATGATAAAATCATATTAAGATAACATTTTTCTTGCTTGTATAGTAATGGTGTAAAGTTTTTCATTGAATCATAAATTGTTTTATTTTAGTCTGTTTTATTTAGTCATTATACATTTATTAATAATCATAACTAAATTGTAATCATTGAAATATATTTTAATTATTTAAATTAATATAATTAATTTAATATCTCAGTTATTAATGAACATCTAAACTAATTGATTAAGCTTTAAATATCAATTCATTCATTTACTGTAACTTTTTGTTATATGTGTAGTTGATTACTCAGTTTGGGCATTAAAATAAAATTTTGGGTTTGTTTTGCTCTTAATTTGGCATAATCTTTGAAGACCTCTATAATGTATTTCTGATTATGAGGAAGAAGAATTAAATTTATTATGAAATTAAAATGTTAATGCTGTGTCCTTTCCTGTACAACAAACAGTTTTATTTTTGTAATGTTTTTTTTTTTTTTCTTTTTAGAAAAAAAAAGAGAAATACTGAGATAAGTTTTCCTTTGAACTTATCCATATGATTAATGCTTTATCAGAGGTTTGTTTTATAAAATGTTTATTTATTAGCCTAATTTCTACATATTCTGGGACCATTAATCAAGCTTTGGGTTTTTATCCTGCCTTAATAATTTGTCTGACTATTTTGAAATTTATCATTATTGTTATTTATCATATTATTGTTGAATACATTTTTGATGTAAAACTGTTAATTTTTCTTTTCTAGAAATGTTATCTCGATTGAATTTTATGCCTACAAGTTCAAGACCTTTTACACTGAGAACTTTAGCATGTTCATCTAACCGTCATCCTCCCAAAGAATCTGTCGTATATATGAAACCCCTGTCATTTTATGTTCATTACAGGTGGAAAAGTAGCAATGATAACCATGATAATGCAATTACTAGTCATAAAGAAAATGAACATGGCCAAATTACTGTTGCAGAGAAAGGTAAATATAGCTTTTACTTATTTTGTATATCAAAAATAATAATGATTAAATTAATAAAAATTTTAAGCTCACCATAAAAACTAAGAGGTAGTCCACGTTACAAATATCTCATCAGAACTAAACATAAATGACAAAATCGGTGCAGATAATACAGGAGTCAGTGTTAATAGTTGATATATAAGCATAAACATGAACCCCATTTCAAATATCTTTCGGTCAATTACAATATTTGACTTGTAGAATTTATTTTTTTATATATGAATAATTTGTAGCTTTTTTTTCTTGTTTTTTTTTTTTTTTTAAGATGCTTTAGAAATTAAAACAGTGGCTTCTGAATAAGTGAATTAAACGTTTGATTTCATTTAAGACTATATATATTAATACTTTAGTATGATTAAAATGAAATGCATTGATCTAGACGCTTTATATTAAAGGAATTTTTAAAATCTATTTCAGTTGAAGGTAGAGTAGTTACGAAAATGGAGCAGAGGTTTAATGAGACCGAAATGCACAGATATAGGTTTCACTACCAGTGGTTTGTCCAGGGTAAATTTACTGCCCTTAAGCAGTACTTTCGCAAATTCAATTTTAGGAAAAATGGTAGTTTCACAAAATACTTTTAACATAATTTCGAAAAATATTTAAATATTTTCTTATTTTACCATATTTTTGTGTTGATTTTTTAAATTTCACAAATTATGTCTAAATTTTCACAACATAGGTACCTCTCAAAAAAAAACTAGACAGACCCCTGACTACAATTAATCAGAATCAAAATCTGTATTAATATAAATAACAATTTTGTGATACGGGATGTGTAGTGTTATTAAGAAGTACTTATTTTCAATTTTTATTTTTTAAAAGCCCTTAAAGGAGCTTTTTTCATTTGGTGTTTTTAAAAAGAAATTAATTTTTCCTTTTCGAAAATGAGATATATTTTCTTTACCATGTTGATTTTCGCCATGAATTATGCAAAAAGCATGGTTTCACATTGTTCTATTTAACGTTTTCACTATTCATTCAACCACAATCCATTTCTGCTTATGGTCGGTCTGTAGCATATGAAAACGCTGATCATTATACTGAACTATATTCAGTGGGAGGGATTCTAGTACTCTCATGTGCAACTCAGCTGCATTTTGCAATATATTCTCATTTACAGGCTTCGCTTTCCACCCTCTTAAATTTAACCGAAAAATCTATCGAATTTTCGCTTATCACGGGGACCAACTAAACATTGTAAAATTTTAATAGCAAAAGAAAATTTTATTTCTCTTGTTAATTTCATTGATGGTGAAGCGTCTTCATCAATGGCAAGCTAACGGCTCACTATACTATTTATAGAATAGTACCATAATTTTTGAATTTGGCTTGAGGACCATTCACTAAGTACATATTTTTATGTCGATCCTCTGAGCAGTCAAGAATCACAGAGCTCTATCACCTCAAAATTTTCACCTCCCTTTTATTCATTTAATTTAATAAAGATAAGAATTAATTTAGATTTTTAAGCTTTAAATTTTTTACCTTATGAACCGTTCACTTTTTTAAAACTTTTATTGTATTTTTTTTTTTTTTTTTTTTTTAAACTTATTACCATTGTATTATACCTTTGAAATTTTCAGTGCTCTTAATTTGTTTCAGGAGAAAACTTAATAATATTTAAGGACAAGATTTTAAAAAAATATGAAGTATCTGTATTTCAAATCTTTACAAAATACTTTAATTCATCTCTTAATCATTTGATTTTAAAACAATTGAACTAAAGTGTTTAATTATCTCAGATTTGTTAAATATTATGAGTGTAGAGACCATCTAATAATTTCTTTCTGACAAAAATGTTTAGCTTCAATTCTCATTGTATTTGCATTTCAAAATTATTTAATTTTTTTTAATCATTTCATTAAAGAAATATTAAACCAAATAGCAAATTTTAATAAAAAATTATTCGGGGGCAGTCACTAATTAACGTTTTTAATATAACTTAATTAAAGTTTTCTTAATTTGCTTAATTATTTGCCTATATTTATAAATTTTGGTATGATCAATAATATCAATCCTGTTAATGTTTTGTTGAATATGCTTTTATAAATAACATTTATTAATTCAGAAATTTAACAACAATATCATCTGAAAGTAAAATGACAGATTGGTAAGTCTGAGGAATCATCAGAGAAAACAAAATTCAGAAAAAAAGTCAGTGAATTGTCAGAGGAAAATGCAATTATACCCCAAAAACCAGGAATTATCTTTGTCACAGAATTCGACGCTCAATTCAAATTGCTGGATTTCACTCTTCCGTTTTTCGTAATGCCGTAATTTGCACTTGCGCAATGGGAGATTTTTTTTTTTTTTAAATTTCCGAACCAACCATCATAAATTGCATCTCCAAGATTCTTCTATTATTCTTAATTATTTCTGAGTGTTGTCAATTAGATGTCCGAGTTAAGGAACTTGAAACTTCTGCCTCAAGAGTATTGACATGTTAGATTTTTTTTAATCCGCTTTAGATACTCAATTTTTGTTATCCTTGATTTATTATGAGAAATTGTTTTATAATTTCAGATAATACATTGTTATTGCGATTAATTATTACACACAAAATGTTTTGTTTTTTTATCCTCTGTTATATTTATCTATTTGACATTGATTAACAAAACAGTATTTTTCAATTGAATAAATTCTGATTCTTTTTCATTCGCAAGTTTTGCTTGGTGTGGAATTACATCTGCTTTTGTTAAAAATCGTCTGATTTTATAAAAAAAATCTAAGAAAAAGATTGTTTATTAATCTAAGCATACAATTATTTATTACAAATAGCAGATGATTATTTTATGAAGCAGATTTCGGCTTTATTCTTTAAAAAGTGATACATTTGTGATACCACTGTGTTTTAGTTCTTTTTATTCAGAAATTTTAAGATTAAGTTTTTTTTTAATTCAGTTGATTTTATATTACCCTGCCTTGTCCAGAGTTTTAATATTTGTGTTGGCGCCTTTTCAACTATTGTTTCCATTTGGTAATTTTCAAGTGTTGTTTTTATTTAATTTGATTATTAAATTTTCCTTGTATTTTATAGTTTTCTTTTTTTTCTTATAATTAGATATGAAATATATTGCCTTTTTTATCATTGGTTTGTTTTATATTAGTTAAATTGATGATTTTAAATAAATCTTCACATAATAAATGTGTGAATTTTTTATTTTTTATACTTGATTTTCTTGTCTGAACTTGTAAATGTTTTTATTCTCTAAAAAGTTATTTTTCTACCTTTTTTTTTAAAATTTAGGAGATCTTATCTTCTTTTTTTTCTTATTATTTTTTAATGTGTTACTCTTTTAGTTTGTAATTTGGGTTTGATAAAATATCGATAAACGCCCCTTTTTGGCAAATCCAAAAAAAAGCAGATATTCAGACATCCAAGATAGTGATGGTTCAGAGCATTCCGGATAATTGGCTCTCAACTGTATATCTGTCTGTATTTTTATATATATATATATATTCTCTATATATATATATTCTAATTATATATGTATATTTAAACTATTTAAAAGGTTCTTATTTTTTGTTGAAAAATTTGGCTATGCTCATTGTTCTAAGAAAATATCAAATCATTCACTTTATTTATTGATTATTTCCAATATTTTCTGTTCAATTCATGTTTGCAACCTGATGAAATACGTAATCCTTGAGAAAATGTTTTGAATAGTATTACTGAGGGGGGAATTAAATTCTAATCTCAATAATAAAATTTTCTGGAATATCAAAACTGTTTACTTTATGCCTGATAAGCACAACACAAGCAATGGAATAGGCTAGGTGTTTTCTTGATTTTTTTTTCTAGTTTTAAGAAGCTTGTTATTGTTTAAGCTCAGTTATCTATCCACACGAATTTCAAACAAGAATAATTTATGATTAACTTAGAAAATGTGTTAGACCTCAAAATATTTTTAGAGTAGCAGGTTATCAAAATGTATAGTTTTTAAACAGATTTTTATTTCGTTAAAACTTCTATTAATTTTAATTTTTTTTTACTTAAAATTTCTGCAGAAGAAAGCAAAAACTTACATAGCATAAAAATTTTTATAAAATACGAAAACTTATTTTTTAAGCAAATATATATTGATAGTTATTTTAATATAAATTATCTTTGCCTGAAAAAGTAAAGAAGTTGGCTACCAAGCTATTTTTTCTGAGCAATAGTTTATGTTCAAAAACATGAAATGGCAACTATATTATGCAAATTATACTTTTAATAAATTTGGTTTAAACTGTGTTCTTGGCATTTACAGAAATCTTAGTGTTTAATGCACTTTGTTAACACAAGGTGGATTCTGTTCATCAGTATTCAACTTGAAGCATCTTTACCTTGTACATAAGCCAAAGCTATAAGTTTTCCAAATCCATTTGGCAGGCATTAACTATCACTGCATCAATACCATGTTTTAAATTTTTTTGTACTGAAACTTGCAATTGTTTCTTTTTGTATTGTTTTCATGTAAGTAATTTTCAATTATAACATATATAGATTTATCTATCTTTTTCTAGTGAAACAGACCACAAAAGATGCTGGCTATCTTGGAATAATCATTGCTGGTGTTGGTGTAACTGGTAGTTATTTTAGTCTCTGTTATTATTGTTCTAGCAATTTTTTTTAAGCTTTTTTTTTTCCTTAAAAGGTTTTTAAAATCTAATTTTAATTTAATTCTGTAAATTGTGACTAAAACTTTTATGTTAAACGTTAAATAAAATCGCTTGATTATACTCCTTTCATCAATTATTTTTTGGCAGTTATTTGATAAATTAATCCAATACCATAGCTGCCAACTCTTACAGGAACTTATCGCCATTATTTGCATCTTTCCACACCCAGGCTAAAATCTGCTGCATTTTGGAAATCTGTTCATTAAATATTTCCTTCCTGATTTTTTATTACTCAAATGCTAGTTATATCATAATATTACTCAAATGCAAGTTATATCATTTTAGGAAAATATTGTATTATAAAATTCGGGATTTTAAAATCCGTGTACAAGTTCAAACCACTAACTGGTCAACAAGACTGTGGATTTACGATGGAATTTGTTTGAATTGAGCATGGAAAAAAAACCAACAGATTTACAATGGAATTTTTCTAGCTCAGAAATTGAAATTTGCAATAAAAGCAAATTAAAAATTATATGACATTAAAAACTGTATAAGAAAGTTAGCAATAACTGTCAAAAAGGCAATAAACAAGACCATGAATCGACACAAATCAACCTTGTAAAAATAAACTAATATTAACACTATATGTAATATGTACCGTAATTTCGCGGAGACAGGCCGCGGCGTTATTTAAAACTTGAAAATTTAATAAAAAGGCGTATCTGACGGGGCGGCCTATATAGCATTACTTTTTTTTTCATATAGCATTATTTTAGAAAATTTTGCCTTATAGAAACCCCACTGGAAATTTCATCATAATTTTTTCCACCTGTTACTTATGCTTTTTATTTATTTTTTCATCTTTAATGTTACTCCAAAGAATGGTCAACGCACCTGGAATTTCCTCCTCCCCCATGTTTCTTAGAATCACTTTCTGGAAACCGCTATCTGCAAGAGAACAAAAGTTTCTCTTTCCCTTTTGCCATAGAAACAGCAGTTGAGTGCAGGGGACAGGCGTGGAGTAGTGAAGCATAAATCAGAAAGGAATGAATAAGGAAAATCAGGGTGGTGCCAGTGATGACATTCACTGTGAAACAAAAGCTAACCCTCCCTGTTTTTTTCCAGGAAATATGTCTCTTCCACTTGTTATGGTTTCATCAGTAAGTATCCACTCCCCTTTTTTCAGCTGTTTGTTAAAAACATGTGAATGAATGGTGCCAATGAGCTTGAGATAACCTTGAATATTCTTACAATTCAAGAAGAATTTCTAACTTTCAACTCAAGGTCAGGGAAGAAAGGAAGAAGCAATGTGGGAGAATTTTACACCCTCCTAGGCAGAGTCAGTAAATAAAAAAGAGCTGTTTTCTGAAGTCTCATTTGAGAAAAGAAAGTAGGGGAAGATAGAAACATGTTTTAAATGTTTGGGAGGGGAGCGCTTTTTCTTGGATTTTTTTTTCATTGCTCGTATTTCTTCCTTAAGTGTTCGATCATCTTCTTCCTTAGCTTTTTTTTTTATTGTTTAATCTTCAATTTGATCTTCTGTTGCGTTTTTGTTTAGTTAATATTTTTTGTCGTTAATATTTTGTTCCGTTAATATTTTTGTCTCATTAATTTTTTTGTTATTTTGTTTTATTTAAATTTCAACATAACTTGTTTTTAAGTTATATATTTCAAATGCCTCCCATTAAGAGGAAAAGTTATACGGCTGCATTTAAACTTTCAGCAATTAAAAGAGCTGAAGAAATTGGAAATCGGGCTGCTCGAGAATTTGATGTAGATGAACGGAGCATACGAAGGTGGAAGTCTGAAAAGGGTGTCTTGGCTACTCTGCCCAAAACTAAGCGTGCTCGGCGCTGTTGGGTGGCCAGTGCTGGAGGATAACCTGGCGGCATGGGTAAAGGAGCAGAGAGCCAAAGGGTTGCCCCTCTCTACTGTTTGAATTCGCATGCAAGCGAAATTAATTGCTTCACAGATGGGAATTCCAGATTTTAAAGGAGGCCCGAATTGGTGCTTCCGATTCATGAAGAGAAAGAACTTGTCAGTGAGGAAAAAAACAACAGTAGGTCAACGATTGCCTATTGATTGGATTGAAAAAAAGGCTTCTTTTTTAACTTTTGTATCGAAAAAGATGGAGGAACGTGGACTTAATCACAGACAATTGATAAATATGGATGAGGTTCCGCTTTCCTTTGACTGCCTTCCAAACAAGACTGTGGAAGAAACAGGAACTAAGTCCGTGGCCATAGTAACCCCTGGCCACAAAAAAATGTCCTTCACCTGTGTGCTTGGGTGTTCCGCAACGGGGGAGAAGCTTCCCCCGTTGTTGATCTTCAAAAGGAAAACAATACCAAAGGGTAATTTTCCTCAAGAGGTGATAATTAGAGCCAACGAAAAGGGGTGGATGTGCGAGGATATGATGCTGCAGTGGCTGGATTTGGTATATTGGAGGAGGAAAGGTGCTTTTTTCCAGCCACGCAGATTATTAATCCTTGACTCGCTACGTTCCCATAAAGTGGGCTCTATCAAAGATTTGTGCAAAAAACAATTGTCCACGGAACTTGCTATTAACCCTGGCGGCCTAACAAAGGTGCTGCAACCTCTTGACCTCACTATGAACGGGATTTTCAAACAAGAAGTGAGGCGGCTGTGGGAAAACTGGATGGAGCTCGGCATCCACTCCTATACTAAATCTGGACGCATGCAGCGGGCAAATTATGATGAGGTCGCCGCATGGGTGTTGCAAGCGTGGAAAGCTGTGAAAAAGGAAACCGTAATAAACGGTTTCAAGAAAGCCGAACTCGTATCAGGGGGAAATGAAACCGAAAGTGATGAAAGTGCTAGTGACGGGGATGACCCGGAAATAAACAATGAACTAATGAACTTATTTTGCTCCGATACTGAGAGCTCAGATTTTGAAGGTTTTTAACCGCTGGATTTATATGTGATTATATTTGATATCTGGATATGTGCTATATGAATAAATGTTAGTTTTTCTTTGCACAAAATTTGTTTGGACTTATCGTTTAATGCTGATTTAGAGGTAAGATCGTTTTATTTTTAAAAATTTTAATACTTATTTTAATGCTTTTTGTTACATTGATTATTTAATTCATATTTTAATGGTTACTTCAAATTAAAATTAGAAAATGCTTAATATTTACTTAGAATGTTATTGAAATCCATTTTAGTAGTATCGTTTAATTTTTTTGTGTATTTAATATCCTTTTATTGGTTTCTTATTTAACTATTTAAGTTATATATATATATATGCGTATATAGAACATGTTTTAAGTCTGTAATCAATACCTGCTTTGATATAGTATAATCCGGCGCGGCGTGTCCGACGAATTTTTTATTTTTGCCAATTTTTGAGGGCGCGGCGTGTATACCAGGGTGGCGTTTCTCCGCGAAATTACGGTACTTAATATTATATATACTATAATAAATTAGTATGTCATAATAAAATTGAATTAAAAACGATATTTTAAACACTGTAAAAATTGTGATTACTGCGGGAAAAATTTATTAATGATCAAGCACGAATTGGTGCAAAAAAAGTGATTACTCAAGCGAAAATTAGCACATCATAATAAGAAAAATAATGGAATTTCTAGTATCTTATATGATTCCTTAACAATGACGGCTAATAAATGAGCAAAAAAGTATGTGAAATGCATTGCAAAGGAGCCAGCAGTGTGGCACGAAAGTATTAAAAAGTTAATGCTATAATACACAATAATCGAAATTTTTTGGTGTAATAAAATTGAAGACAAATTAACAATTTTAAAAATCAAGGAATATGTTGCAATAACAGTCATAAAACAAGATCATGTAAAATGGGATAACTTAGCATAGTTGGAATAAATGTAATTACATTTCTTGTAAAAAAATGCAGCTTTAAAAAAATGCAGCTCTAAAATGCAGCTTTATTGAGGAATTTTATACTAAATAATCAATTTCTTATATAAGTGAAGATGGCAATCTAAAGGCCCTTTATAGTGGCAACATAGTTTGAAAATTTTTTAATGCTTTTGGGGAAAAAAACATCCGTTTTCAAGGAACAATGAGTTTGTAGATACTTTTGAATTGTTTGCACAGATTTTTTTCTTTGTATTATTTTGTATATTTTATATATTTATGCTATCCTAGCTAGATGTAACAATCCCTGTGGTCTAAATGAAAATGGATGTTATAATTTAAGGTTTTGTTTTGATGATTTCGAGCAGCCATTATCTCTAAATAACATAACATATTATAGAGTATTTCAAAGTCTTAGCAAAACTAAAATCAGGATGTGCATGAATACTATGAGTTCTAACTCCAAAATAAACCACCTACTATAAGAATTCTTGTAAAGAGTGAATAAAGTTTTCAAAAAGAACAATATAATTAATGAATTTATTGAACCCTTTATAAGGAAATTTGCAAAAGTTTTAAATACATCTAAGATACTTCGATTTCCACACAAAGATATAAGATACAATACTTCTAATTCTCAAAAAAGAAAAGTAATTGATATTTCACCATCTCTTTAATTTCAAGTTTTTCATAGGACCATGTTAAATAACATTCTTTGCTGTCAGCAAAATCTGCAATCAAGGTAAACAATCTGAGCTCTCACTAACATGGGTAAACACAACAGAATCCTGCTGTAATGGACAAACAATTAACCATTTGCATGTATATGCATGCACAGAACTGTGACACTACAGCTGCAGTGTTGGTAGAATGAAATGGTGCTTACTTTTCAAACGTGTCTCATATAAATGGTCCAATCACTCTTTCATCATTCATGGAAAATTGTAAATGTTTCATATTTGTTGAACAGTAACATAGAAAGAAATAGTCATTCGAGTCATTTCCTTGAGACTTATGCTGTCCATTGATTCATTGTCAATAAGAAAGTGCTTGTTTTAAAAACTTAAAAATGCATCTGTTTTTGGATTAATTTTCTTTGAATGACGCCCGATTGCTGAGTGGTAGCGCTTCACACTCCCGCCCCACAGGTCCTGGGTTCGATCCTCGGGCCGGGCAAGGTTGACTCAACCTTTCATCCCTTTAGTGGGTCGATAAATGAGTACCAGCATGCTTTAGAACTAAACACTAGGGGGTTCCGCGTTCGGCTGGCCACCTGACTGGAACATCTGCTCCTGCACCCCAGTGCCCAATGTCAAGAAAACTGAGATGGGCACAGTAGGCCCTGGCCCTCTATGGGCTGTTGCACCACTGAGTTTAGTTTTTCTTTGAATGACAAAAAGGGAAGTTTTGTTTGTTCCATTGGAATAAATGGTTCAGTTTGGGCATTCTAATGGAGATAAAAAAATAACAACACTTCTATGGAACAGCAAATGGGACTTAATGTATGGGTTATTATATTGAAAGGGTCATACTAAAGAGTATAGGCTGTGTTTAATAAGTAAATGTGATTAAAGCTCTTGTGTTTTACTATTCAAAGCCAAAACTAGGTCCTCTTAACATTCATAATTTGTTTCTATGGGGATTTTTATTGTATGTACTTAATTGAAACCCAGTTACTGATTTTGCTAAAATCTGTAATGTGTGGATTTATTGAAAAATATATCATTTTAATGTTTTAATTTTATAGAAGAAAATGTATGACTTTTTTTTACTCTATTTTGTTATTTGTTTTTTTAATGCAAAGTGTATTTAATGCTTTTAATACTTTCAGGCATTATGTTCTATGCCATTTTCAGAGAGTTGTTTTCGCGTCAAAGCCCAAATTCTGTGTACAGTAGTGCATTGAAACTATGCCGTAATGAGCCCAGTGTCGTTGATACACTTGGGGAACCAATTAAGGGTTATGGTGAACTATCATCTCGTGGTCGACGACGTCATGTTAGGTAACATATTAATTCTTTTTTTATTTACATTTACTTAGGTCATGTTAAAGAGATTAGTATATATTAATTACCATTGAAGCCAACTTGAAATTTTAGCTATAATTTTTTAAACCTGGCCAAAATTTGACATATCGCTTCTGATTGTAATTTATATATGTATTAAATGTTGCAGCCATTTTGAATATGAAAAGGATGGAAAAAACTATATGCGATTAAAGTTCTACGTAGAAGGTACAAGAAAAACTGGGACTGTACACTTAGAAATGGTTGAGGTAAGTGAGTTAATATAGTTTGAAGTGTTATGAGCAAATAAGAGAGCACTATTTTTAATGTATTATGTTTTAAATAAAAACTCTCCACTCCTTTCACCTGTCAAACAGTGCAGGCAACTCTTTATGTGGCTATTGTTATGGACTGGCAGCTATCAAAATGTTATATCTCTTAACAATAACAGTAAACAAGCATAATAACATAACAGTAAAATAACATACAAGTAAACAAAAGAAATTAAACTGTGTCCTTTGTGCCGCATGCCTTTTTGTTTCTTCTAATATTTACATTAAAAAGTACTTTCATTTGTCATTTTTCTTCCCAAATTGTACATTTTAAATAAGCTTTGTCTCTATCAACTTCCAATGCAAATCATTTCAGTTCATAGAGGTATTTAACATTTCATTTAGTATATTATTATTAATAAAGTTGTTCAATTTTATCAGTATTTCAGGGTGTAAATATCCATATCACTCATCCCTGTTCTGTTTTTTAGTCAATGTAATTCTTTCTAAAACATGTCAATTTTTAGATTTATTTTAATTGTTTTTTATTTTATGCTAAATCTAGTGTTTAGCAGACATGACAATATTTTTAGAGACTCTTTTGCCCTTGCCAAGGAAAATAAAAAAACCACAGTTCAAGTGCCTTTAGGCAAAGCTATAATTTTAAACTATATATATACTATCTTGCCGTACAGAATTATTTTTGCATTACAGTGAACAAATAGCATAAATATTTAAAAAGTTATTAAACTTTTTTAAAAAAATTGTCTACCCGGAAGAAGATTATCAAAATCAATAAATAATGCCCAATTTTTGCAAATTTTTCGAAGCCTAGATAATTTAGCATTAGAGTAAGTTTTGAAATATTAGAAAATAAGGTCACTAACACTTTTCACTTTTACTAAACTGTGGCTTTAATTATTAACATTGAAGGCACTGGTTAATGATAGTCTAAATTTGACCTAATTATCATGAATAACTATTGCAAACTCACAGCAATTATTAAACGAGCATATTATTCTCGAAAAAATATGATTTCATGTGAGGATTGAGCCTTTGAAAAGCAGTCTTAAAACACATTTAATTGGCAAACCTCACAGAAACTTGATTGCAATTATGTTACTTGTTAAAATCAGATTAATAATTTAATAACAAACTGAAATAATGGTGATAAAATTGTTTGTAGTAAACAAAAATAATGTATTTATTATTTTTAATAAAGGCTGCTGGAAATGAATAATAATTTTTTTTAATATCTAAGCTATGAAATAGTAGAGAGGATTTAAAACGAGGCAGACTCAACCTAGATTATTGCAAACAAAGTTTTTTTTTCTCTTTAATTTTCTGAAAACGTTTTAAGTCCTCTCTGTTTCACCAGTGGTTAAGTTGTTAATGTGAATTTGGGCTAGCAACCAATTCAATAAAATTTTTCAACTCAATCATATCTTGAAAGAAAAAATTTCTTTCTTTTTTGCAATAGAATGTATTGATGTATTAAAGTTATTAATCACTTAATTTCTTTTCTTATGTAGGATGATAAATCAAAATTCCAGTACCGATATTTATTTGTAGATGTTGATGGATATCCAAAAAAGACAATTATTTTGAAAGACAACAGACATTTAGATGGAAATTTTGATAATAGTGAATTAAATTTATTAAAATAAAGGTTTGTTTTTCATACTTACCAATGTTATCCTTTTGTTATTCGTTATTGTTGTTTTTAATTAGTAATGTAAAAATAACCATTTTTTAACAAGAAGACAAATTTAATTGTCCTTACAAAGTCTGAACATCATATTTGTTGCATCTTTAATAAATGATTATGATCGAATTGACTTAGAAATATTTTATTTTTGAAGAAGACAAGCATTTTCTATGGGTTATAACCCATAAAGTAAGCAATATTTTATTTCAAGTTGGACATTTTATATAATTATAAAGTAAATATATTCTTTTTTACTTAAGAAATAAAACAAAAACACAATGAGATAATAAAGTTAGCTTATATTTTTTATTCCTTTCCCATGTCAAAATGAGTCTTTAGACCTTATAGGTTTTAATAATCATAAAAATCATCATCCTAATTTTAGTTCAAAAGCATTAATTTTACTTTTTAGTCATTTTTTCAAATACATGCATTAAGTATGAAACGTGTCTGGAAAGTAGGTACTATTTTGTTCTATTGGCACTGTTGCTGTAGTGTCTCAGTTTGCGCATGCACACAAGTTTCTGGTTGATTGTCTATCCACTAACATTGCATTTACATTTGTTAGCGTTAAAAATAAGATGATTGCCCCTATCTTTGACTGTGAAGTGCACTTTGTAATGCAGCTTTTAAATGCAAAGAATGTTGAGCCATCTGTAAGTTATCATCAACTTGTAAAAATTTATGGTACAAATGGAATGGCTAGAAAATGAGTTTGACTCACTGATGTTCATGACAAAGCATGGTGTGGGTAGCCATCTGTTGTCCATGATGGCAGACGTGTATTCGAAGCATTAACATGCGAGCACTGCTTGTGTAAAATTTGTCACCATTGCTATAATTTTTTTTATATCAGTACTAAAAAAGAAAATGAAGCTGCCTCTTCATAGAAAGTTGGTGGTTTTCAAATTCCTGAGAAAAAATTTATAATTTATTTACTCCTTTTCCGCAATTCAAAACTGCAATCACATTAGTTAAAATCCCACATCACAATTTAACGTAACTGATCGAGTAATTACTTAACCTGTTAAGTATTTACTCAAAATCTTTTATGGTTACAAAATTTTACCAAACTGAAACTAAGCTTAATTTTTTTCGTATTAAAATTTGCTCAAAGTATTTTTTCATATTATTCCAAGTTAAAATAGATAGACATGCATTCAATTCCTAAAAAAATATCTTGAAACTTTTCTCTTGTTCAATAAATACCAACCTATAATAAAAATATTGCACTTAAGACCCTCTATCAGGGGTTTGATTTCTAAACATTACAAAGAGGAATAATTTGTTAATATGAAAATTTTTATGGAAAATAAATTAGTAAGACACTTGCCAATTGGCAGAAAATACAATTTCTTTGTTATTGTTTTTTTTTTTTAACTTTTGCCTTCTCATATTGCTTATTTGTAATTGCCAAGTCATCAACAAAGATGCAGGGTTAAATAAATAAAGTATTAAGTTTATGAATATCTATTTTAAAATGCATTCCGGGGCCGGGATAGCCTGGTTGGGAGAGTGCTAGACTCACGTTCATGAGAACGGAAGTCTGAATCCTGGCAGCCGAAAACTCCCCATGTAGTAAATTGTGACTGGTGCAAGTTAACTCTGTTTTATCACAAAGTCCTCCATATTCCCATAACAAATTATACCTCAGGGGGTACTGAATTGGAAATTGATCATTCTTTGGTTCAGGTCAAAATTCTGATCTGTGGATGAATGAATACATGTGTGAATGAGTCCGCCCTATAAATGGGTGTGGCAGGAGTCGACTTATTGGGCATAAATGGCACCACTAGAAAACTAAGAATCATACCCTTGCTTTAATGCTCTACAGCAAGGACGTGACGACAACAATGCATTCCAAACTTATTCGAAAAGGGAAATTATTCACTAAAATTAACTTTTAAATTACAGTACAGTAGAGAACTGATTATCCGGAACGATCGGGACCATCGCGATTCCAGATAACTGATTTTTACGGGTTTTTTTAATCGCTACAAAATGCCGTTTTTTAATGTTTATAAAACGAAACTAAAAAATTATTTTTAAATAGTTTTAGAAATAATAAAAAATGATAAATAATAATACACTTAAGTTTAAATAAGGAAAGAAATTATGAAATAAAAATTATATACAGGCTTATATATGTTATTAATGTTATTATTAACATTAATAACATATATAAGCTATTTGTGCTTATGTGAGATTCGTCCTCTAAATCAGTTCTTTCGTCAACTCGATTCGCCGTGCGCTCTAAATAACAAAATGGGCTCAAAATCTTGCAGGAAAAAAAAATTTTTTAATGGAAGAAAATTAGTTTCCGGTTCCGAATTTCATTCCGGTTATCTGGTTTTCCGGATAAGAGGTTCTGCACTGTATAAAGAGGAACAAAAAAAAAAACAGTAGAAGAATTTTGTTTAAAAGATTTTGAACAATGTTCAAATTCTTTTAAACCATTAAGTTTATTGCTCACATACTGTTTGTGATATTTCATTATAAATGAAGTGGTATTAATTCTGAAGAAGCAAAATAAATTTAAATTAGACTTTAGCTTTTTTTTATTATTATTCTTTGCTTTTAGTTAAGAAAATTATTGTGAATGAAATACATGACTATATTAACTGGTGATAAAAAAAAAAATTTCCAAAGTTAAAGTTTATAAAGGGTTACTCTTTATGTTAAATGTATTGAGAAAATCTTTAAATTCTATCATTGATATTATAGCATGCAAAAGTTTCTTAATTGAAACACCCAATAGCTAAGAGATATCAAATTTATCATGCATGTCTGCATGCAATGTTTAAAATTTTTCACTGCAAAAAATCATTTCATTAACTACGTTCGAAATTTTAAATATATATTACTTAATTTTCATTTTGTTGCATATTATTGGAGAACGTTTAAATTGAAGTGTCTTTACAATTCTGAAATGTTATAGCTTCCTGATTATAAATTGTCAGCAAGTTGTGTTGTGTACTAAAGAAAATTTTATGCTGTGTACAAGAGATTTACTTTTCTAATATACTGATTTTTCCATGTTGATTTATGGCACATTTTGACATTGATTGAAATTCTGTTGGATTTTTTTCATATTAAAATTCCATATGGAGATCTCACATTTGTTTTATTTTCCTCTTTGTTTTGCCCTCAGCTTGATCTGTACTTAATATACTATTAGAAACATCTGCAAGAGTTGAAAAACTTCCTTCTTCTATTTGATTACCCCTGAATTTTTTTTTAAAAAAAATGCATTGATTTAATGGTTAGCCCTTTATTGAACTATATGGTAGTGTTGGCCTGCTCTTACAATATGACTAGACCGAATATAAAAAAGAGTAATGAGTAAAAAGTGCTGAGTCCTCAAGGGGGTCTACTCGCACTCGAAAGGAGGGAAGCTTGATGTTATGTATTTTAATTTTGAAAATATTTAGTTTTCTATGTTTATTTAAAATTTCGCATAATTTGATTATTTAGCATCAAAATTATAATATATTTTAGAATATTTTGCAATATTTTTGTATTAAACATTCTGTTGTTTTGAAATTTTTCTTATACATTATTGAAATTTGTTTAGGATCATGAGAATTTTCTATGTTTCAAACAAAATTTGAGTAAAAGGTTTGAGTTGAAAACTATATAATTCATGACCAGATTCAATTCCAAGTCCCTTTAACAAGTTAATTTTAAATATATAATTACTATGTGCTCATAACAAGTAGGAAAGAGAATTTAAATCTTTTACAAATTCAGTACAGCTTCCTAATTTTTACTTCAACAAAAGAGTAAATCAGAAATTTTCTCAATCATTTTGCATTCTCAGAATCCTGTTCCCTTATATTCCTTCCCTTCTGATTAAAACAGTTTTTGCACATCACATTCCCCACCACCTACATAATACACATTATTTTCTTAGCTAATCCAAACCTTTTAAAAGTTCCCACCTATTTAATTTCCCTTTTAGCTCATTCGATTTTGTTACTTTGAATGTGTATTATTGTAAGCATTTAGTTTGTATTAAAAATTAACCATATCCAGCTCTTTTCTCATTAACTTATATATTCAAAAGATTTAAATAAAGCTCTAATACTTCAATTAAGAGCCATCTACGGTTTTAAGTTATATTTCTTGATACTTTTGTACTTTTTGTAATTGTTTTCTTGATACTTTTTGTACTTATCAAATTTTTGATGATATAATATTATTATACAGCACAATACCTTTCCTAAAAGGTAGAAAATAAAGGGGGAGCTTTATTAGATTAGTAGAAAAAGTGCTTGATAATTTTTATATTTTTCCTCAAAACTTCTATATATTTTTCCTCAAAAATTTAAAAGAATAAATTTATGCAATTTGTGGTTTTAAGTAAGTAATTTAAAACTAAACCTTTATCAGTTTTTAGATTTTTTGAAATCTAATTTTATTACAGTTATATCTGATTTGGATGAAGCTAAAAAATTCTTTTAATTATGCTTATCAAAAATCTAAGAACAGGCAACTGTATACTATTTAACTTACTATCAAAAACTGTTGATTATAGAATTGTATTAGCATAATTCTGTCTGAAAAAATGTATAGAGAAGCAAAAATACCACTCGCTTTATATCCAAATTGTGATTGGATGACGGGCTTGTATATTGCATGTATCATAAGATACTGCCAAATAGAGAAAATATCTATTATTAGTTTTTTGTGAAAATTAAATTAAAAGGATTAAAAGCATATTTAGAATTTCTTGTGTGTCTCCACTCTTTTAACCCACTGACGGTTCTGCACGTAAAAAGTCGCATTTTAACCTGCAGTCTTCTCTGCATAGCAAAACCGGTTTTCCCATGTTAACTGATAGGGGAACTGTGTGTAGGGGAGAAACATTCTCCCAATTTTGCCCATTTCCTTAACCGCCAGTGGGTTAACAGTTGACTTTGGTCAAGAGTGGATGATCATCTTAAGGCATTTAGTTTCAAAATTATAATTAATTTTTTTTTTTCAGATTATAGATTAACTTTTCATACAAATCTATCTGAGTCCAAAGTTGTAACATTTAAAACGAATGAGATGATGTTAATTTTTTTGTAGTCAGATAAGAAAAAAAATAAGGAAAAATTTTATACCTAACATGCACATACTTAGCAGATACCATAGTTTAATTACAAATTCAGTTAATTTAAATTTTTAGAATTAATTTGAGTTAAATTTCTAAGTAATATTTATTACTTACCACTATTTGCAAATCTAACAATAGGCCATCTAAATCGCTCTAGCACATATAAAATACCTAATCAAAATTTACCATGAAGAATTGATTTCCAGTTATTCCAATCTATATATGCCCCCATAACAACTACAAATATTGTTTAACAGCATGTAAATAATAGATTCATTTTCATTCATTAGAAGCACCTGCGTTTTAAGTGGCTCAGCACATGAATGAAATCCCATGGCGATGTGCATTTGTTAATATCATTGAGGGGGTCATTCTCGCGGTATCTCGATTGATCGGTATGATTACATTACCTATATTGTTCATGTTCCTCATCTGGAATACATAGAGGGAAATAGAAATTTTGTTTGTGCTATGTATACAGATCGACTGATCTTGATACAGTGAGATTGGGATGTTACAAATGCATATGGAAGGTAATTAGATAGATTTTAAATTATACATTTGCTTTAAATACATCATTTTTTTAATGCATATAACCCCACAGAAATTTTGTCACGGGTAATGCTTTTACCAACCCTGAATACTATATTCTTGAAAACTATTGCTTGATGGTGAGTGACATTTTACTCACAGAAACAATAATTCATGACCGCAATGCTCGAATACGCCATCTTGGCAGAAGACCAGTTCCATGTCTAGAACCTCTCCTCTTCTTAGTTGTATAGGAATGTACTACGATATTTTTCCTTTTCTTAATATTTTTCGTATTCGCTTGGCAAAAATTTTTTAAAATTTCCACAACGTTTTTTTTTTTTTAGATCTACGTTTAATGTAGTTTTCAGTTCCATATAGTTTCCTAACTTAAAAGTTCTTAATCTATTTGAAAATCAAGATAGAAACTAACGTACTTCCTTCTCTTATGACTCCACACTCTAATAGTGAAAGCATGCGAAGTGTTGCCATATGTAGAGAGTTCTGCTCGACGCTACCTGTAGCCCATTTCGATCACCAATTGAAAGTATGAATCACCAAATTCAAGGGTGATTCATACGAAGAAATATTTATGAAATATGAAGCCACATGAAGAAATATTTACGAAAAAATGTAAAAACTATTGATGCATTACAAAAAAATTAAAAAGCTTGTATCTTATTAAATCCTTTCTATCCTTGAATAGTCATTTTTGTTTATACTTATAACACAAGTATAAAAACTCAGTGTTGGCAGATTTATATTTTAGTATTTTTTTTTCAGAAACTACCATTTGGTTCAATTTATTTATCAGTGAAATTACTTAAGTTGCAAAATGATAATCGTGAACAAAACCACAGCATAAAGGTTTTCAGAAAAGTTAATGGCCAATATCTATTATTTGTGAAGGATGGGATATGAGTATATAACAAGAATGATTAAGATTGTTAAGGAATTCTTAATTCATCATTAAAGAGCCAATCTAAGGTTGACTTCGTTGTTATGACGACCTCCAATGTAACAGAATAAAAAGTCATTGAAAAATACTGCTTTCCTTTCTTCTGGAGTTCTTTTCAGGAACTCCAGAAGGAACTGTAGGGGGCTGTTACTGTGGACATTTAACACTCCTACAAAACACCCTGGGAGAAAGAAGGAGAGTTGTTGGAACCTCCGTAGAAGGTTTGCAAATAAATTTGCTCTATGGGTGTGAGCCCTGTTCTACTAGAATACAGTCCCTGGTCAAATTATTAGACGCTCTATAAGATTCTATGTGAAATCTTAATTATCAGGTGATACTATACAGCTTTATTGTTTTTATGTGGCTGGAACCAGTTTGCACTTGTTTACGCTAGTGTATAAATTGATTAAATTTGATGATAGGATAAATTAGACGATATATTATATAAATATAGAATATTTATTACATCAAGCATTATATTAGTATATTATAATAATTAGATCAAATTATACGACGCTGTAGTTTCTTAATAATTACATGATTTGCACAAGTTTATATGCAATACTTAAACATAAATGTAATGGGTTTTTATTCAGGTGATTTTTCTTATATACTTCTTATTTGTATTTATTTTTAACGTATTGCATTAAAATGTTAACCAATTGATACAGGAGCTTAAACAAATGCAAACCGGATTCATCCAAGTAAAAACAATACAGCTGTATAGTATCGCCTGATAATTATAATTTTACATAGAATCTTATAGGCCAGTGATTGTAGGTGAAAAATAACTCAGTAAGAACTAATCATCTCATGTCGGAATTTCACCTAACACTGAGCGAGTAGTCTTTATCCTACAACACTTGCTAGAGAACTGGAGGTGAATCGCTAGTGAAAGAAAATGTTTCCGTTCCTCTTGAGAAGCAATTTAAAATAAAGATACAAAAAACCAACAGTTTTTAATGACTGGGAAAAACTCTGAAATTTTGGAGAATAAATGTTGAATTTTTGGAAATTTTAAATACCTGTTATTTTCAAATTTAATATCTAAGATCTATAAAATCTGATCTACCATATTGCATTTATGTTTCTTGATATATTTTATTTTCTGTGCAAAAAGTTTCAATGCATTTTTTTTAAATACTTTGCTAAAATATATCAGTGCAATGTTTCATTAAAAGTCGAAATTTTTTTTTATTAAGTGATTATAATTTATTATTGATTGGAATTTCTATGAAAATAAAGATTTTTAAAAAATATCGGCTAAAATATATTTCGATAATAAAAAATAAGTATTGAACTCCTTAAAATTTCGTCCAACTGTGCACTGATCTTAAGACACGGTTTCCAGTTGAACACTGTACGTCAAGCATCACTAGCAGCGGACAGTGAACCGTTTATTGACCAATTTAATCAGCCGAAAAAGCGACTGAGGGTGAGCAGTATCGCAACTCGTTAAACTGTTCTACCATTAAATGCTTTATTTCGTGGTCATATCGTCGGGTTACTAAAGTAGGAAAGCTATCCCCTCTGCAAAGGATCAAAATTGTTATGGCATATCTTCGGATCATCGTCGGAGATGTTTCCCTGACCGTTCTGCAGCTCTAGTACCAGGTTCATTTTAATAAATTGCTATTGTAAGATGAAAACAAGCAATATTATTTTTCAAATCACACTGTCAAAATGTAAGTTTTTTTTCTATGTATTTTAAATCATCACAGTTGCAAGGAGTTGATCTAATTTACAACATACTCTTTACGATGTTCCTTTACTTTTCATTAGCTGGCAGAGTATCATAATGCTCTTGCTACTTCCCTTAATTTGAATGACTGTCGATAAAAGAATTTTCGAAATTCCTTTTCCATAAAAGCCCAGTTTATCCCAGGGGGAAAATGTTCTCCACAACTCCGATAGCCAGAGTTGCATCAATATTTCTACTGAACCTAGTCCATTCTGACTACATCCGGTAATTGTGTAGCTCTTACGATTCTCTATGCACCCTGTCTCCCTATATTAACGGGGTAAATGTTAAGAAACTGTTACAGAGGAATTGTTCGTGCATGCGCGAATTCGCAATCGTGTAGAATCGCAAATGTGATCGGGAAACGAGATCTTAAGAAACAGCTCTCTTTGTTTGTGGTTTTTCGCTTATGAATAAGAATGTGATTGACGAAATATATTCACCCGCATAAAACTCACCGTTCAGGTTATCATTCGGGTGAGATGTTTTTGCACGCAGTAAAAATGGTCTGTAAGGGCCACAGTCACTACATACGGTTTACTTACGCAATATCATGCCAAAGGTGAATTGGATGAACATGCGCAATACATTGCTTACCCGAGCAGGTGAATCGGATGAACATACACAATACCTTGCTTACTCGAGCAGGTTAAGAAAGTTCCTGTCTGTGGAAAGAACACACCTGCTTGCGTGGTTATTTAGTGGAGCAATCTGGCACCTTTGGAAGGCATTCACACTGCTTCCGATTAACATAGACACGCGTACGAGTGCTTAGATACTTCATGAAAGGCGAACTGTTCGCGCATAAGCAATTCCTTCTTGAGTGTATGCATTTGCGAGCTACATGAAGTGACGTACCGTAGTTTAATTTATGTTGTACTAGAGCTGCACAATGCGCTATTGGCGACGATCAGGGAAATATCCTTGAGGATAAAAAGGAGACAATATACACACGTCACACCCCGCTTTACGAGGAGGACGCATTCACACATCATTCCTACGCTGATTGTAATTTTGACCGAAAACAGAGCACGATCAGTCTCCGATCCAGTACCCCAGAGGTAATAATTGTTATGGGAATTTGGAGGGCCTTGTGACCCCGATAGATTTAGCTTACACCAGTCACCACTTTTTTTGTCTTCTGCCGGTGGAGATCGAACTAACAACCTCTCGAACAGGGGCTCAATGCCCAGCCAGCCTGGCTATCCCGGTCGCCTAATTCACCTATTGAGGTTATCAATAACTTCCGAATTTATCACATCTAGTGAGAAGGGCTCTTAAGGGATCATTCTCACTGCATGCAATTCCAAACACTGTAATGGAACAAATGTATTCTCCCGCGAAAAAGCCACTCATCAGGTTCTTTTTAAATTGTTTCACTTCAAGCGCAGGTTGCGAGCCACCAACAAAGCGAGTCATTTCATCTGCAGAGAGTCCCGCAGTGGACTGATCGTTAAGACACGGCTCCCAGCAGATCACCGAAGTCATTACTGGTTGCGGTCAGACCACTTGGATCAGTCTGCGTGGGGACCGAGGGTGTGCGGTATTGGTCCTCGTTAAACTGTTCCACCGTAAAGTGCTCGACTAGCGTGCAGATTGTCGGGCTACCGAAGCGGGGGTGCCATCCCCTCTGCAGAGGATGAAAATTGTGATGGCATGTCTTCGGATCATCCTCAGGGATGTTTCCTTGTCCGTCGCTAATAGCCCATTGTGCAGCTGCTCTAGTGCGACGTAAATGAACAACAACAACAATCATCAGCAGAGAATAAAAATTGCTTACTTATACAGTGAGAATGATACAGCAGAGATGTTTTGAAGACTCGCCAATTGACGATCGTAACGCCATCTTGGGAGAAGATCGGATCCATATCTAGACCCCCCCCTTCCCTTTCCTCCTCTTCTCAGTTTCCTCCCTTTCTCAATATTTTTCGCATTCATTTAACAAAAATATTTTTTCTCAATTTCCACAAATTTTTCTTTTTGAACTATGTTCAATCTATTTAGAAACCAAGATGGAATTTAACATACTTCCTTCTCCTATGACTCTCCACACGCTAATGGTGAAAGCATGCGAAGTGTTACCATAGGTAGAGAGTTCTGCCCTACGCCACCTGTAGCCCATTTCCAGTAGCTCATTTTGAAGTTCTAGAGTGACCATGGACTAGTTATTTTATACGTGACTGGCTGTTTTGTAACCGTCATTGAACAGCCAACCCAATTTTTAGGTTCACGACTACTAATGTTCAACTCCGTATCCTTCTAATTTTGATCAAATCCGGAAGATAAGTTGTTGTAGTTCATTTACGTCGCACTTGAGCTGCACAATGGGCTATTGGCGACGGTCTGGGAAACATCCCTGAAGATGATCCGAAGACACATGCCATCACGATTTTGATCCTCTGCAGAGGGGATGGCACCCCCGCTTCGGTAGCCCGACAACCTGCGCGCGAAGTCGAGCACTTTACGGTAGCACAGTTTAACGAGGACCAATACCGCACACAATCGGTCCCTACGCAGACTGATCAAAGTGGTCACCCACCCGCACACTGACCGCAGCCAGTGATGCTTGACTTCGGTGCTCTGCTGAGAACCGTGTCTTAACGATCAGTCCACTGCGGGACCCAGAAGATAAGGAAACTCCTGGGTCAAGTACTGGGAGAAATTTGCCTTCTAGAAGGACTTTTTGATGGAACTAACCCGCATTTGCATTATATGCAGAAGATGACCACGAAAACCTCCCATGGTTAGCCTGACGACAAGGGGGCTCTAACCCATGATCCATCTAAAAACTAAACTTAGCGGCGCGACAGCCCTTGAGGGTCAAGGCCTACTGTACCCACCTCAGTTTTCTTGACTTTGGGCTCTGGGGTGCAGGAGCAGATGTTCCGGTCAGGTGGTCAGCCAAACGCAGAACCCCCAGTGTTTAGTTCCCAAGCATCAACCCACTGAAGGGATGAAAGGCTGAGTCAACCTTGCCCGGCCCGAGGATCGAACGAGGAGCCTGTGGCACGACAGCGCAAAGCGCTACCGCTCAGCCACCAGTCGTCCTCTGAGGATATTTTACGTCAGCACTGTGGTCAGTTTAAGCCGGAAGTAAAATTCCAGCCATAGCTGGGAATAGAACCCGGTTCAGTTCATTGGAAGGCGAACGCTATATCCCCTGAGGCAGCACGGCTCAGGGACTAATATAGTTTATAACCGTCGTTGAACAGTCGACCTAATTTCGGGTTTACGTTTAACGACGAAACAGATAAGGAGAAAGAAATTACATCAAAGCTCGGAGCGGGATTCGAATTCGGGACCATTCTGACATGAGGTCAGCTCTCTGACTGGCATACAGGCCGATCGGTTCTCTCCACCCTTCCTTCCTAATAATTATAACCGCCGTTGAGCAGCCGACCCAATTCTGAGTATACAACTAACAATGTTCAACTCCGTAACCTTGAGATTTTGAACCCAATCCGGAATACAAGGGAAATTCTGGATCAAATAATTCGGAGAAATTTGTCTTTGTGGAGGACTTTTTGAAAGAACTAACCAGCATTTGTGTTACCTGGAAAGGAAAACCACAAAACCTCCCACGATTAGCTTGACGGCAATAGGACTCTAACCCATGATCCATCTACCACTGAGGATATTTTACGTCAGCACTGTGGTTGGTGCAAACTGGGTGCAGAATTCGAATCAACCAGCCGTTGCCAGAATTAATGACTAATATGGGAGATAAGGACTTCTCACTTTTCTTGGGGGGTGAAAAGCAACACGCTTTTGACAGACCTGTTTTACGCACAAAAAGTGGCACACAACAAGTATATTATTTTCTGACATTCCCGTCGTACATAAGCATTGCTTGTAATCAGTGTCGATCATTTAAAAGCAGTTTAATTTAAATTCTAAAATGTTTTTATTTCTGAAAACCTGTGTATTATTTCGTATATTGCTTAAAATGTCAATGTATCGCTTGCAATTTATTTGTTTGTTTATTGAAGTTTTAAAACCTGAGTTCATTCAGTTTACGGGCAATTATATACTTAAGTTTCGGTTTTCAGAACTTAGGCTAAACACAGCCGAAGGAAGGATATTTGCTTATTCAATAACAGTTATTAATTTGAAGCGTCTGGTTCTGTTATAACTTAAGTGTAAATTCGTATTTTAGCATTTTTGTACATTTAAATATGAGATGGATACATTTAACAGAACGATTTCAAAACTAAAACCCCTTCAGTTTCATTGGTTTACTATCATTGTTTTAAAATCATAGTAATTCAAAATGCTTTAGATTACACTTTTTTTTTAATCAGCAATTCAACCCTGAATTTGTTAAATTTTTTATGAGATTGAAAGATCAAAATCTTCTTCATCAAAGCAATTATTCGTAGCTTTTATTATGAATTTAATAGTATTGAGTGTCAATCAATTATCGATCTTTATAAATGCCTTTAAACTCTTTTTAGAGTTTAAGTCATGATGTAAGGAACAAGCGCACGAAAAATTATTTTAATTATTAAATATATATATCCCGATCGAAATTTGCCAAATCATTTCTTTTATACGCGAATGACTATCTACCCTGCTAGAGAATTGCAAAAAATGAAATGCTCTATTTTGTACTTTTAACAATTAAGAAAGATAAAATAGCTCATAATTTATGTAAATATTGAAGCATTGTTGCCTTTATGAATGTTTCTTTTAAGAAAACAGTCATATTTTGCTTTACACGTAAAGGGAAACCACGAAAATATCTTTCAAATTGCTTGACGTTTAAAGAATTCCAGCTAAATGCTCAGTACCCGCAAAGAATTTTTATTTTATAATGAATTATTTTTTTAGCGTCTTTGACAGACAGCCAATCATCTTTGTGAATATAACGAGATGCTCTTGATATTTTTGTAATTTTTAACTAAACCCAGAAATAAAAGTAACTCGCAATTTACGTATCGGAGTAAAACTATATTTGTAAAAGCCATTGAAGTTGCATATTTTATATAAAATTAAGTTAATTAAAGCAAATCAATATTTTCGATTCAAGCAAAGGAAAACCACGAAAATGTTTTTCAGATTTCTTGACGGTAATAGGATTCCATCAAAATGTTCATTATTCGCGATCGCAATGCTTAATTACGCCCTCTAGCGGGGAGCTTATTTTCAGGCTTTTATTTATTAAATCTTCACTTAGTTCTATCAGAATCATTGGTAATGTAGGACATATTTTTTTCAGCAGCAAATAAGAAGCAAAATTTCCCTAAGGCTAAAGCAGAAGAAGTTGAAAAAAATGACCTAGAACATTGGTAAATCATTCGGATACAGAACGCGTCCAGCATTTGAAGAACAATTTCTCAATAATTTTCTCCTTCTAACAAACTTGTAACCGATAACTTCCGATTTCGTGATCGCATACTGTTAAAGATGTGTGAATTAAAGTAAAATGCTTTTTTTTGTCTTCTTCTTCTTCATCATCATCATAGTTGACCAAACAGCCTAATGTGAGCCAATGTCTTCCTCTGAAGATTTCTCCATGACGAACTCGGATTTATCTTTGATCTCCAATTCTTTTCATTAATTGCAAGAAAATCAGACTCCACTGAGTCAGCCCATCTCAACCCCGGCCTTACCCGCTTTCTTGTTCCAGTGGGTCTAAAAAGCAGTATCTTTTTTATTGTATTGTCATCACTCATTCGAATCACATGGGCCATCCAATTCATTCTATTTATTTTTATGTACCTATTTGATAATATCAGGTTGTTTATTAATCTTGTATAGTTCAAAGTTGAATCTCCTTCTCCAGTTATTGTTTTCTTTTACACCACCCAGTATACTCTGCAGAATCTTTCTCTCAAATATTACGATGCAATTTTCCTGCAGTTTCGTCATTGTCCAAGCTTAAGAAGCACATGTCAAGACTGGTCGGACAAGAGTTTTGTAGAATAGGAACTTTGTTTCTCTAGAAAGAAACTTAGATTTAATAAATCTTCTCGGCCCATAGACAGCCCTATTTGCCAGATAGAGTCGGGTTTTTTTTTCAGGAGTCATTCTGTTGTCAATGGTAATAAATGATTCTAAGTAAGTAAAACTCCTTACTGTTTCAAATCTATGCGAATTTATTTCAAGATAGGGATCTGGGACTCTGTTTCTTGAGAATAAAATATATTTTGCTTTCTCTACGTTTATGGCTAAGCCCATTTATCTCGCAGCCACCTCAAGGGCAATAAATGCTTCTTTCAGAACAGGAAGGGAACGAGCAATTATATCAACATCATCAGCATATACAAGTAGTTGTACTGATTTAGTAAAAATTTGACCACTGGTATTGATGTTTGAATCACGAATAACTCTCTCAAGTGCAATGTTAAAAATAAGACAGGAGAGAGAATCTCCCTGTCGAAGACCTGTAAATGTGCCGAGATTTTCTGACGCAGAACCTAGAAACTTAATCTTACACTTTGTATCTTTCAATATAAGTGTCGTCAATTTAATGAGTTTTGAAGGTATTTTAAAAGTATTCATTGTTTCAAAAAGACAGTTTCTATTGATACTATCAAAAGCAGCCTTGAAGTCAATAAAAATAATATGTGTTTCAATGTTAAATTCCATTGATTTCTCTAAAATCTGACGGAGACGAAATACTTGATCTTTAGTTGATTTTCCACAATTCACATTGATACTTTCCTATTTGTGAGTCGGGTGGGTGACCCACTTAGATCAGTCTGCGTAGGGACCGAGGGTGTGCGGTATTGGTCCTCGTTAAACTGTGCTACCGTAAAGTGCTCAACTTCGCGTGCAGGTCGTTGGGCTACCGAAGCGGGGGTGCCATCCCCTCCGCAGAGGATCAAAATTGTGATGGCATGTCTTCGGATCATCCTCAGGGATGTTTCCCAGACCGTCGCCAATAGCCTATAAAATAGCCTGATACCAATAGCCTGAGTCAATAAAAGGTAACAGCCTGAGAAATAAAATTCTAGATAGTTGTTGTTGTAGTTAATTTACATCGCACTAGAGCTGCACAATGGGCGCACTGTGACGGTCTGGGAAACATCCCTGAGGATGATCTGAAGACATGCCATAACAATTTCGATCCTTTGCTGAGGGAGTGGCACCCCCGCTTCGGTAGCCCGACGACCTGCATGTGAAGTCGAGCACTTTATTATAGAACAGTTTAAAAGGATCCATACCGCACACCCTCGGTCCCTACACAGACTGATCCAAGTGGTCTCCCACCCGCACACTGACCGCAGCCAGTGATGCTTGACTTCGGTGATCTTCTGGGAACCGTTTTTTAGTGATCAGTCCACTACGGGACAAATTCTAGATAGAATTTTATAAGTTATACAAAGAAGACTAATGCCACGATAGTTGACACAGGTCCTAGGATCTCCTTTCCTGTGAATTGGACACAAAATGCTAATATTCGCTTACTGACAGCAGCCAGTGATGCTTGACTTCGGTGATTTACTGGGAACGATGTCTTTACGATCACTCCACTTCGGGTCCACAAAATTAAGGAGAAATTCATACAATGTAACGCATTTGCAGTTTCGCATTAGCAGTGTGAATTTTCTGAGGCTATAGTATGTCGTAACCTGCAGTAAGTTTTTGAAGGATTTATATGAATGAAGATTTATGATCTACAACTCAATGTTACATTATTTGACTTCCCTTTTGGTTTTTGAATGATGGTTGTTTACACTTAAGTTTTTGTATGTTAAATTAGTACAACCAACTCTTATATTTCTATGGCCCTGTTGTAAGAAATTTAAAATTTTCTTTAGTTACTCCCCTAATGGAGGTAGAATTTTTGGACATAGATAGGAGAAATGCCTGGAATAGTATTTTTCAGGTTTGTCATTTGTTGTTAAAATAATATTAAGCTTTTATTCTTACACGGATATTTTTGTATTTACTTATATCTTAATTTAAAGGTATTGTAAGTTAATTTTTATTTATCTTAAAAAATTGTCGCATTTGTAAATCTGAAACATATCTTTGTGTTATGTTTTTTATTAAGATTTTCTATGTTGAGTCTAAGGAGGCACCGAAAACAGAATTAAAAATACATAATACTTGGCCATAAGCAAAACGAATCTCTAGATGTACCGACAAATCAAATATCCTAATATTCATTTGAATGAAGAATATTATACCATAATCGGTAATTTTAGAATTCGTGTTTATTTGATATAAATAAAAAGCAGTTTTTTACAAGTTCTTTACATGCATTTTATAAGTTGACTAATATTGAAATGTATAAAAAGGAAAATAAAGAATGTGTTCAGTGAAAGAATTTTTTTTTACTATTGTATCATAGATGCTTGCATGCTTTTGCAAGATAATTATTTATAGTTTTTTTTTGTTAATTTACTATAAATATGTAAAATTCTTGTTGATATTTTTGCTACAGTTTATAATTATCTTATGTGGATATTTCTGTATTGTGATCTGTTGCACCAATTGCAATCACCAAGGTGCCAAACAAATTTTTAAACTTACAAATTTAAAAAAAAAAGCATGTAGATGTTTGCCCGGGGGTTGGCTGCAAGTTATATCTTTCGAGTTGGTCCCTCTCTGTGATGTGTTTTTTTTAGTTTCTCGTGAACCACCGCCCGGAAGTTGACATGACTTGGCGATAATTCTGGCACAGATTACAATAGGGAAATCTCCCCAGGTAATAACTCGTAGCCACCCTTAGGTAAATCTCTAATATTATTTTTAAATCTTTGCTAGTTTAAGATCACTTTGTCAACCTCAGAATTGTAGTTGGTGTGAATAGGTATCGATAAGAAAATATTCTCAAACTGCTTCTGTTGCAATATGTAGTTTTAGTCTAATCGAAAACGATAATAGCTACCATAATCCATAACAATATTATTTTCTGAAATGTTCATGTTAATGTCCATCTACATAAGTAGGGTTTATTGACTGATAATAAATTTTCTTAGTTATCCATAATTGTTATTAAAAAAACTAAAGTTTTTATATTATTCCTCACTTTATCAAATTGTTTATTAATTCTGTTATTGAATATATAGAATTTTTTTATGTTATCTTTAATAATGGTGTACTGTTAATATTACTTTTTAAGGAAATTCGAAATGAATCGAATAACTTTACCTATATCATCAAAGATGCCAAAAAAATGGAAAATAAGAACTTGAACAGGTATCGGGATGTAAATCCATGTAAGTAATTTCAGGAATTGTTTATTAAAATTGTGTATTAAAGACTTTTAGAATTGATTTTTTGTAAGATATATTCTACAATATTTAATTCTTATAAAATAATTTTAGTTATAAAACATATTTTTCTTGTCCTTTTTTTAAAAAAATATTACGGGACAAAATACAAAGTATAGTAATTTGTATGTAAAAATAATGATGTACTTTCATAATAATTTTACAAGATGCTTTATTATGCACAGTATTATCCGGAAATCCACTTATCACAAAAATCCTGATACTTCCAAAATTTAGAATGCCAAAATTTTATTTTCTATACGTGACAAGAAAAAATTACCTAAATTAATTCTAAATTTGAAGCAAGATGCATTAATTTGCATGCTGTATTAAAGAAAATCAAATCCAAAAATAAAGAAGCAAAATAAAGAAAATCAAAAAAGAGGTCCTGTGCAAAATCTATGGGCTAGAAAATTGTAATACATTGATTACTTACTGTAATTGAGAATTTGAAGTGGATATTGCCCCATCATTTAGAAATCAGAATTTTCAGTATATCATAACGTTTCTAAATTTCTTTTCAAAGAGTTCAATATATTCAACAATCATATTTTTATCTTGTTTGAAAATTGTATTTGCTCTTTTTGTGAAATGTCACATGAAGAGTTTTATTTAGGGTTAAAACATGTGGTAGTATTCACATTATTCTTGATTTTTGTTTCGCCCAGTTCTCTTAATGTATGTTATTTTACTAAAATTACTTCTCATAACCAGTGTAACGCTATGTGCTTAGAGCAGAAATTAAAATCTTGAAAGTAGGTGGATGAACGAATAATATCAATCACAAATTACTAAATTATCCAAGATCCTGAATAGCAGTTTGTTTACGATAATTAAAAAAAAGGATGTAATTCTAAAGGTAGAAGAAAATGCTCTAATTTTGTGACATTGTTCTCATGAAACAAAATCTAGAAAAAAAGTATTAAGTTTGGCTAAAGTTTATACACAATCTTGAAGTATGTCATTTAAGAAAATTTGAATGGATTTTTAAACTTTAATTTACTATATTAAAAGATACTTCTGTTTAAAGTGTAGCATGTTTTTGCCAAAATAAGTCCAATATTTATGAAATACAGTAGGGAGCCGATTATCCGGAACGATCGGGATCATCGCTATTCCGGATAACTGATTTTTCCGGTTTTCTGAATTGCTACAAAAAACCGTTTTTTTATTGTTAAACCCAACTAAAAAAAAAATATTTGGAAATAATCTTAAAAAGAAGAAAAAACAATGAGGTAATACACTAATGATTATTTCCAAAATGATGGTAAGGTAAACATCTTTCAAAAAAGAAAGAAAAATCCCAAAATCTTATGAGGAAAAAAACTTTTTTGTTAAAGAAATGGCGGGAAAATTTTTCGAATTTCGTTCCGGTTTTCTGATTTCCGGATAACGGGTTCTGTACTGTATAAGTAAATATTTGCACTAATTTTATGTAATAACAATATAGTGCACTCACGTCATATCGTGTAATTTCGTTTGGATCACAGGGATTGTAATATTGTGTTGAATGCATTAACAGCTACCCATATATAAGTATAGGAAAAAGTTCAGTGTCCAGGCTTTGGGCAAGCCTCGGAAACAGAAATTTTCATATAATAGGTCTTTAAGGTAAGCAAAGGTCAAAACGTGAGTTACTTAATTAAAAAAGTAATAAATAACAATTTGCATTGATTTTCTGCAGTAATGCTTTGTCATTCGTTAAATGACATTTAAAACGAATGTTTAGTATGACAGCAAAAAAAAAAATTTAAGTAAAGAATAAGTTGAACTTTCTCTTTCATGAATGAAGACGGGTTTTCTTTTTTTTTTTTTTGCACTTGATACGAGAAATTAACCCTAAAAACACTCCGATAGAATAACATTTAAAAACATCAATAATCAAATCTTCTTAGTACAATTCATCATTTTTGCAGCCATTTAATCTTTTTACATACAAGCAATTTCTAAATTTTATTAATTCCGCAATGAACAACACAATTTGCAATCAAATTAAAATAAAACGCTTTTATTAAACAATGTGCAGTGTGCAAAAAAAGAAAAAATTCTTCATGTTCTAGGACTTAGTCTTAATGCTTTGAGAATATGCTAATTAGTTAATGCCAACGATATTTTAAGTTACGAAATCAGACTCAAAAACTTACTTTCGGTGACCAAACATACCTTTTTTTTCTCGATGGTTTCTGATTTCTGACTCCCAAAATGGTGGTAGCCGCTATCTGGGAATTATGGTCCCCATAGTTTGGTTAGGAGAATATTCTAAAGTAGGGATGCACAACCTTTTTCAGTGAAGGGCCACATGCACAGCAGATTGACCAATGAAGGGCCGCATGCCAAAGTGTTTAGACCGACATATTGAAAGCAATTGTTGGCGGTGATTGTTATATAAACATCATTGTTTATATAACACTAAATTCTTTTTGTCGGTTAACCTTGTAATCTCTTTGCAGAAAATACAATACTTTAAAACGTTTAAAATTAGAAAATGCAAAACTGATTACTAAAGAAGGAAAACAGAGTTCGAAAATCAGAATCAATTTATCAGAAAAAATTTAGATAAATTGAAATAATTAAAAAACTATGGAAAAATTGAAATTTTTTTTTCATAGAATTAAATTTCAAATAAATAAATATTCTAGTTATTAATACAAATTCAAGTTAAATACTTTGATTTAAAGAAAGTTTATAGGGTTAAAAATGATTAAAACAAAACCCCTTCAGTGGAAAATAAGATTTAGCATTTATTAGGGAATGTACTTTAACTTTCAGACATTTTTATTTTAAATTAATAATAAGAGGCTGAGAGAGGGAAGAAAAAGAAAGAAAACACATTAAATTTTAAGGAACTATATTCCTTAATAATAAAAAACTATTAAGATACTTGTTTACAACTTTTTATGACGAATATATTTTTAACATGACGTTTACTATTTACAATTAATACACAATCAATTAACAATCAATAAAATTTACATTACTTTACGAAACTTATCTCGATTAAATTTTTTATACAGTTAAAATTTAATGATATACAAATCATTTCCCAGCATATAATCATAAATGATATAAAATGCTCCAAGAAGGTGGAAAATGGTTTAAAAAATTTCTTAATGGTTATACTGTAATTTGCAAAATTTTTGAATATTGTGATAATTTTATCTACTTGATCATGTGACATTTTTTGAGCCATTAAATGAAAGTGTAATGATTGTATATAAAGACTACTCTGTAATTTTGAACAGGCCAAATTCATTCTGGAAAACAGTCTTTCGACAGAAGCTGTTGTTGTGGGTAGTATTAAATTTAGAGCAAATAACATAATCAGTTTTGGAATTTGTCCTAGATGGTGTTCTTCCTTTCTGGGTTTTTAAATAGAAGATATACATATAGCGATGCGTTATTTTTTAATTGCTTGAATACGAATTGCTATGTGTTATTTTTTAATTGCTTGAATACGAATTGCCATGTATGATTTTTAAGTTGCGTAAATAAAAAACTCGATGCTTGTTTTTCAAATCGCGTGAATACGAATCGTGTGGCTTTTAAATTGCGAAAGGACTACTCACAGCACTTGATTTTTAAAATGCATGAATATGAATCGCGATATATGATTTGAAAACGCGTGCATATGAATTGCGAGAAAAGTAGCAACGGATGATATATACGAATCGCGATATGTGATTTTAAATCCCATAAATACGAAACGCGATGGATTATTTTTAAATCTCGTTACTGTTAATACGAAATGCGATGCGCAATTTTCAGATAGCGTAAATACAAATTACGATGTATGACTTTTAAATTACATGTGACAATAAAAAGAATAGGTTCGATGTGTGTTGTTAAACTTGCACATGTTCATGGGACTAAAGAATTATGCCGTGTTTTGAATTATTTTTTTTTTTGCAAAACGGACCGCGTTTAATCTGAACACATCTCGTTTTTTTTCTTCCTGGGAAGGTGTTGATTTGGCTTAGATACGTAATTACTTTTTAAGTTACGAAAAAAAATTTAAACTGAATCGAATTTCACGAGTTGTAATATTGTGTGAAAATATCAGGTATATTCTAAATCACAAATAAAAATGCAGCAATAACGGGAAAGAAGAAAAAACACGTTCGAAAAACTTCTTAAAAAATGCGTGTTAAAATCGGTACAACGCAAATGATAAAATCGGCACAAAACAGAGCACGTAAAAAATAATTATTTTAATGCACGATTCAAAACTCGCTTGCTGTCAAACCATAGTATTAAAAATATCATAATCTTTTTAAATCATGGGGAAAATGTAATAACTACTAACCAAAATACTTTTATATTTCAGATGAAATTGGAGTAAATAAAGTCCATCAAAATTTTATGAAATTTAAAGGAGGGATTTGAAATTAAAATGACGCAATAGCGTATAAAAAATATCGGTACTTTTAAAACCTTGTAGAAATGTGTAGCAATAATTTCTAAAATAAAGATTGAAAAATAATTTGATTTGCGATAAAATCGTTACAAATAAGCCATGTCAAAAAATGGTTATATAAATGAGCGATTCTTTACTCGCGATTCGTAATAATATCGTGCTAAAATATCGAAGTTTTAAAAACCGGGCGGAAATGTGCAGCAACAACTGTTGAAGAAAGGATCTAAAGTCATTTAGATTTTCCATGAAGTTTGCACAAATAAAGCGTTTCATAACTTTCAAAAATCGCTATTTCAGAAACTACTTGAAAATGGGTAGCAATAACTACCGAAAAGTCATTGGAATCGGCACATACGAAAAGCGTCAAAAGTAGTAATTAAAGTTCGTAAATCGTAATAATGATGTATTAAAAATATTGAGATTTTTAAAACTATGCTGAAATCCGTAGCGTTAACCATCAAAAAACTACATTGATTGAGATTGGGTGCGTCAAAAACTTAAAAGTGTAAATTTAAATTACCGAATTTTTTTTATTATTTTTCAAAAACAAATATTTCATTTTTTTTTCATTTTGTTCAGATTGCGGCCGCGGGCCGCACATCGTGGGTTGGCGGGCCGCATTTGGCCCGCGGGCCGCAGGTTGAGCACCCCTATTCTAAAGTTTGGATCTCTTAATGTTAGTTTTATTTTTTGTGTATTTTGCTGTATCTCGAAAACTTTTTAAACAAATTGAATAAAGCTTTTCTCACAATTATGAAATTCATTTATCCATGCAAGAAATAGTTTTTAATAAATATTTATTATTTTTTCAGCAATAGTCAAAAAAATTTTGATTTGTAAGGTATAGAACATAATTTTTAAGATTGTTATTTAAATGACAGAATGCAAAATTGGTGGAATAGTTCCAGAGAAATCGAATTAGGAAAAATTTGTATTTTTGAAAATTTGCATTAAAAGGTTCTAACATTAGACCACTCTTCTGACCAAACTATAGGGACCATATTTCCCATATTCTGGCTACCCCCAATATTTTGGGGGTCAGAAATTTGAATCCATTTAAAAAAAGGGTATGTTTATTCAGTGAAAGTGCGATTTTGTGCCTGATTTCGTCATTTAAAATATCTGCACTAAGTAATTAGCATATTTGAGGACACCCTCTGAAATCTTAAACTTTGAGTCCTAGAACGTGTAGATCCGATTATTAGATCAAAAGTTATTCTGGGTAGTCGGATTTTTTTATTTTGTGCTCTGTACATGATGTGCATTACTTCAAACTTGATTAGAAAATTTGATCAGTGGTTTTCTAGACAACATCAAACACTTTTGCTCTCCCAATCACATCACTTATTTTATTTCATTAAAAAAAAAAAAAAAAAAACAGTTGCCAATTTACTTATTTGCTACTGCTACTACTATTTCAGATATTGCCAATGAAAAAAAAAGCACTTAAGGTCACTATTAAGTACCATACTTTTAATAATAAACTATTGCAAAATATTACTATAAAATTTTTATTTATATATTTTTGTTTGACTATTTCTTGTGTTAATTGCAAGTGATTTTATAATTTTACTTCTTCTATTTTTTTGCACTAGTAGTAATGCTTGTGTATTAGAAATAAACCAGCTATATGTTCAACATGTACTTGTTATTCTTTATGCTTTTTTGTGTTACTCCTTTCAGTTTAAAAATGTGCCTTTTATTTTATCTATACTCTTAGTTTAAATTTAAAGTATTGCTACTGTTTGTCTACGATATGTACTCTGATAGACATTTGTCTGGGGGTGTGGCAGTGACTATGGTTACGAGGTATGATTGTTTCAAGTAGGGGTGCGGGGTCCCTCTTTAGGACTGGTTTCGATGGGAGAAAAGGAGACTTTCTTTCTTCGGTCTATTGTATTAGCCCTAGAGTGAAGAGAAATGAGCATTCGCGCCTGAAACATCGTTTAGAGCGTTCGATTCCTTTTTTTAATCTATTCTCTTCTTCAAAAGCTTTTGTTTTAGAGAAAAAAATTCAACAAATTTATTTGTGTTGGAAATTTTATATTTTATTTTTCCTCTTTTAACTTTTTTGAATTTTGAGAAATGCCTTTTAAATTTAAAAAAGGTGAAGTTTTAAGCTAAGGAAAAAGCCCTTAAATTACCTCTCCATCAACCAGCTCGAAGAGCATGACAAATAGCTGCTATCATATTAATAATTACCTGCGAAACCTAAATTTTACACAGTTAATCAACATCCTAACAATCAAAAATGGACGCAAAAATACAATAAATTATTAGTCATAATTAAAAAACTACTATACTAATTTGGACAAAACAATACTATACTTTAATAAGAAACTGAAAACAGAGCAAAACGGAGATTGTTTAAGGAAAAATAATTATAATTTTAAACTACTGAACCTAAAATTTAATTCTTTCTCTCTCTGAATATGAAAATATTAGTTCCAAATTTCTTTATATTTAATAAACAAAATTTGCTAGTCTTTTATTTTATGTATTGAAATAGAAGAGACATTTGAAAGATTTTTAAATTCAAATTAGTAAGTAAAGAAAATAAAAATAAGTTAAGGAGCTTTGGCGGATAATATATTAACTATCGAATGACAGATAATATATTAAAATTGATTATTATTATGAATATTTATTTTTACACACATTCAAACCAGGGTTGGCAGGTTTTTGACATGCGACAGTTTTTGACGGTTTAAACCGTCACATCAAAAACCTCACTGTCAAAAATGTTGAAAATGTCAAAAACCTATATTCATATGTGAAATTTAATTAATACATAACATACTGCTTTCAACATACTTTGTTTGGTGGTGGAAAAATGCTCAAAACTATTTATGTGCTACCCTATGCTGCGAGGAGCAAATGAACTAGACTATTGAATTTTGAATTAAATTTCTACTTCCATCATTTTCATTTTGATTACGTAGTGTGATGCATGCTCTAATTTTTAAAATTATGTATTTAATTAGGATAATTAAAAAATTTCCATAATAATTTGTTTAAATATTTCATGGATCAGTTACTGTAATGTTCTTCTGTTTAGTTTGACTTTTGTGATTGGTTGTTAGTTTCTCAGAAAAATCAGTAATTCTGAATTTTAAATCTTAAATTTTTTTTAATTCATAGTTGACATAAGACAATACAAATTTAAGTGCTTTCTGTTAAATACACAGAATAGTTAGTGTCGATTTACAGTATATTCAGCCTATTCATTTACTATGCTGAAAATTTAGTTTATCCAAATACTTGTGAATTTCATTTTGCTGAATACTATATAGTTTTGTTGAATATCTAAATATTCAGCTGTTGAATAATTACTTCTTACTTTCAAGATATACATTATTTGTATTCTTAATACAAGTGGAGAAAAAAATATTAAAAGATAAAAATTGTTTTAAAATGATAAGTGTAATAATTATAAATAAATATAATAAACAATATGAATTATATTTATCATTATTCATAAATATAACTACTTTTAAATTCAAATTAACATACTGGATAATAAAGATATTCGGTCTAACATTAAATTTTTTTTTATACACTTGTATCAAGTTTGTATTTATACAACATAACTTGTAAGTTCCTTATAAATATAAATTATTAGTTATATGTTCCTTATATGTCAAAAATGCATGGTAATAAACTTATAATTTTCTTTAATATCAAAAAAAAAATTTTATTTTTCAAAATATAAATAATTAAAAAAATTTTGTGCAAAATTTTTCTGCACATGCATTTGAATATAAATTTCTGAGATTTTTAAATCTGTTATTTTACCTTAATTTTAATAAAAAAATATTTTAAAACCTGCTGATTACCTATAGTATAATTAAATTTCCATATAATGCATGGCAACTGTTGGTAGTTTTGAAGTTTATATATTTTCTTGGCAAACTTCAGTTTTTGACGTTTTCGACGGGTTTTTGACGGTTTAAACCAGTATTATACCATTGTCATGTCAAAAACCACTTTTTGACATAAAAAACCCAACCCTGATTCAAACCTTTTAAAGAAAAACCCCTTTGATGTTTTTCCTGGCCTTCAAATGGTTTTAAAAGAGCTACCATGTTTTCACAAAAGAAGCATTAGTAACTAACATTTTCAAAATTTCAGGAAATCATTAATTATTAAATTTAATAACTTGAATAAATTGTTCCTTTTTATGTTTCAGCTCTCTTTTGATTTTCATCAATACTATTTGTCCAAATACAATGACAAATTGAAATTGTTACTTCTATGAATAATGATTGATAAATAGGATATGTATGGAAATTGTATAAAATTGTTTAAAGCAGCTCAATGTTTTATTAATAAATAACTCATCTATAAATTTATCATGCATAGTAAATTGGTTATTAAGAAAAAAAATAAATGTGCTAATAAAAACTGTTTTTAATAAATAGTGAGGAAAACTATACAGGTTACAATAAAATACGAATAAGAAATTGTAATTTAAGCAAAAAAACTTAAATAATTTCAGATGGTTTGATGGGTGCTGATAAAAATCATCGTTGATAGTTTTAGATTTCATCCTAGTTGCGGTAACTTGCTTTCAGTTTAAAAAATAAATAAATAAATAAATAATTAAAAAATAAATAAAAGAAACGAAGATATTTAATATTTCTCGGGCACAGATAACGTGAACCATTTCTATTTTCAGCAAAAGTTTTATCTCCTTTTAAAATCGGAGTTAAGTTTAAGCTCTTCACTTTTCCCAGAAAATTCAAATTATAAAAGAAATTAACTGCTTTAAAAAATGTGCATGTTTAGAAATTAATCCATCTAACAATCAATGAACATTCGTAATAAATATCGTAAAATAAAAAGTAACATTAAAAAAGCCTGTACTATCCTTAATGTCAGAATTTGTTAACTTTTTTTTCCTTTGTATTTAAAAAATAACAACCGATTGAGTAGAAAGAATCATTTTAAGTAAGAAAGAAATATTCATGCGAATCTTAAAGCTCTTGAATCAGATTAAATAAGTCTCCCACTGGTGGCTGAGTCAGCCAATCTGGTATACTTCCCATACAAGCAATCATCGAAGCTACTCTCCCTAAAATGCCCTCTTGTTTCCATAGCACCAGACTGCCGCAGACATTGTGGCGGTCAGAGTACCTATCGTAGACCAGTGTTTTCATCATAGAAAAAAAATGGGTGAGAATTTCTCACCCTTTCTCAAAAACAGGGTGAGATTTCAGAAAGTTAAGTGAGATTTCAAAATACTAAAAAAATACCAATAGACATGAAAAAAAATTATTTTATTATAATACATTTTTAACGTCTATTTTGTAAAGCATTGAATATTTTTGCTGCATCGTCATAGAAGATTTTGCCTTAACTACGTATTTGACCATCTTACTTTAGTGCATAAAAAATTTGAGCGTCTTACATGAAAAAACCTTACCTACGTTAAACACGTGGTTGCAGAGAAATGTGTTCTGAAAGGGGTTCCGTGGTTCGAAGGGGTTGTGTTCTGTTGTTCGAAAAGGTTCTAAACAATACTGGTAAATAGGGAAGCTAGATAACAGGGCAAATGTTGAAAATAACGACTAGAAAGAAGAAAACTAGAAAGAAAAGTGAAATGGATTTTATTCTAAATGGCGTAATTCGAAGCTTTTTCCAAAATGCGAGAAATTCGCGAATTTTGAAATTGATTTATAGAATGCGCGAATTTCTCGCGGTAATAATTTTTTAATGCGAGAAAGGAAAAAAATATGCGAGATTCTCGCGTTCTCGCGCTGTAGTGAAAACACTGTAGACAAACAGTAATGATTCTTTTAATTCTTCCTTAACACCAGAAAATTATTGTTATATGCCTTACCTACCCAAAATTTCTTAAACCATTCATATAAAAATTCAAGTGTCATAATATAAGACTATATGACATATTGTAGGATTATATAACTTTATATGATTAACTATATATTGAATTAAACTATTGTGATATATATTACTGTAATACTATAATTCCCATAAGTTATTTAGTTTAAATGTAAATTTTTTTCAACTTTCATTGCAATTTTAGTTGATCATAGCAGAGTGCGACTGCAAAGAAATGGAATTGATTATATTAATGCCAGTCTGGTTAATGTGGAATCAGCTGAGAGGTCTTATATTTTGACCCAAGTAAGTTTCTTTGTTAAAGTCTTATGTTGTGAAATTTCATTTCAACAAGTTATTTTATTACATAAATGATACATAATCGAATTGCTAATCCAATTGTTATATTTAAATATGCTAAACATTTCTATTTTGAAATATGCAGCAAGCTCTTTTCTGATGTTAAAGTGATAATCAGGAAATCCGTTTCATGACAGTATTAGAGGTGAATCTGAGATAAAGTAAAAAAATCCTCTATGTTTATGTGGGCAAACATTTGATTTCAAGATTGTAATTTATGCACCAAAAATAATGCCTGTTTAGAATAATTTTTTAAACTAAGATTAGTATTTTAATTACCTATCTGTAATAAACATATAACATTTTTATACTGCATTTATATAAAAAATTATGAAATAATTATTAATTCTTACAAGACTCTATTTCAGAAATAGAATGAATTTTTTTGCAAATTCATTTTATTTTTGTTCATCACAATTCATTATAACTAATAATTATCTGAGTAAAATTTTTTTACTCAGATGATTAGTTGAAGGATAATTAGAAGGATAAAAACAGGCAGGGAAAGTGAGCACAATATTTATTTAATTATTATTAGAGTGAGAACAATCATCCAAGTGATGCAAAATTTTAGCACTCTTCAATAAAAGTTATAGAAAATCTTGTAAAATAAATCCGTAAAATGTTTGAACTTAAGGAATAAGGGAAATCTTAATAATTATAATTGGTCTATTAAATAGGTCAAGGAAGAAAGTCTCTCACAGTTAGTGAAAGGGAAATCAATACAATGTTAATTATGCATAACTTATGTAATTAAAGAAATAGATTAAAAGACAGCATGTGAATAGTAAGTCTGAGAAAGTGTTTAGTTTGAAATAATAAATTAAGAAAAATATTTAAATAAAGGAATAATATAAAAAGGTTAGTTGAAGCTTTTTATGTTACACACGCACACACATATATATATTTATTCTTAACATGCAAAATTAACAAATTGCAAAAACATTTTTGAGGTCTGCATAATTATGTTACAATTTTAATTATTATATATTTAAAATAAGTTGCATAATCTTCCCTTTTTTGCCTTTTGTAAATCCTAATCATATTTAAAGAATGGGATATAAACATTGTGAAATTTGTGGCAATAACTACCGAAAAAGAAATCAGCTACAAACCATATGGATTTATGACTAAGTCATGCAATTTGGACATGTCAGAAAGAGAAAAAGCAAATGAGTGGTTCCAATTTTACATGTCGTAATATCTAATTAAAAATATTGGGTTATTAAAATCTTAAAAATTCGTAGCAATAATTGTCGAAAAAAGACTAAATCATATAAATTTACTGTGGAATTTTTGTATTTTGATCTGATTTTTATTTTGAACTCTGTGCCTGTTTTTGGCATAGATATTTTTTTATATTTGTCTTATACTTTTGAATAATTTTAACTAATATTTGGTCAAAATAAAACATTTGTGTATATAATTCATTGTCAGTGGTCTAGTCTTATGACTTGTTAATAACAAAACTTATAATTTTTTATCATTTATATGTAACATTTTTATCTTAATTTCTATTATATACATCATTGATGTTAATTTTTGTTGTTCTTATAATTTTGAAAATTCTCATGCTAAATATATATATATATATATTTATTTATTTTATGCAGGATGTAATTTTAGAAACATGATGTAATTACATTTTTACATAAATAATTATGTTTTACTTAATTACGCATGTATTACATGTAATTTTGATTTTTCATTAAACAGGATGTAATTATATAGATATATAATATAATATATATTTATTCATTTATTTTATGCAGGATGTAATTTTAAAAACAATAGTTCTTAATCCAAATTCGAATGTGTTGGGTGTTGGGTTGGACTAAATATAAAGTTCAATAGCCAAATGGGTTATACTGCTTAAAACTCAAAATAAAATTTTTTTAGTACAGTCAAACTATACTATAGCAAACTGTCTAAGGACTCAACAAAATGTTCACTATAAATGATGGTGCACTATATCGATCGAAATTCTTTGAATAATATTTTTTTAGCATGTGTGCATAAATAGTGATTGCAATATCGCATAATATGTTTATAAATTTTTCATGAAGTAAATCAATAATAAATCAAAAATTAAAAGGAAAAATATTTATTTAACTAAATATAGATTTTAATTTTACATTCTGTTGAAGAATTAGGGAGTTTTGATTAAGTACAATTTGATTTTAAGTAGAATTCATAAATTTTCCATTCAACAATCATTAAGGAGTTAAGGATTTTCTGATCTACATTTTCGTGGAAGGAAAAAAAAGATTCAGTATATTCACTGCTGATTTCACTTCTGATCTTGACTAGATGGCACAAAAATTTCCTGTTCTTTTTCATCTTCCTCCATCTTAAAGTCTTCCTCAGCATCTTTTTTTTTTTTTTTTTTTTTTTTTTTTTTTTTTTTAAACTTTAGATAAGAAAGAACAATGTCTTTACATTGTGTAGTTTGATTGGTACCATCCTTAATACGTTGGATAATTTTAACCTTATACTTTCAAAAATGCTTTCCTTCTACACAATGTGCCATTTTCTCTTGTTTTGAAAGAAAAAAAAATTGCCCATGTTAAAAAAAATTATCTATATATATGTAAGAATATGAAAAGAGCAACTGTAAAATGAGTTAAATTCTTTTGTCTGCTCCTGTTCTTGATTTTCAAGAGATGATTTGTATTTTTCTATCAAAATAAAACTAGTGCTGAACTCATTGATACCGAGTATGCATATCAACAATTTTATATTACCTTGTTTTCTGTTCCTGACTCCTTTACCTTTACTCATTATTACACATTAGGTATACTTTATTTAATATTTTTAAATTAAATTCTTCAATATTTCTTTCAATCCAAACAATTTTTTATATGTATTTGTAAAATTTTGTAAGTAAGATCTTTGATTACTTACTTTTTAACTTCAAATTGTTAAGTTTTAAGTTGATTTTAAGTAAAAATATTTCTTTCACTGTCCTTGTGAATAATAATGTACACATTATAACAGTTTCTTACATGTTTTTATTAAAACAACTTGTATAATCATTAATTTTAGATTTAAATTAGTTTATTTCCTTCAGGGACCTTTGCCATTAACTATTGGTCATTTCTGGTTGATGATTTGGGAACAAGGATCAAAAGGAATTCTAATGTTGAATCGTGTAATTGAAAAAAATGCTGTAAGTTAGTTTTTCAATATTTTGTTATTCTATCATTACTTTAGTATATGATATGGGACTATTCCATATGACATATTAACCAGTGTTTTGACTACAGCACGAGAATCTCGCATATTCTTTTCTCGCAATAAAAAGTGATTAACGCGAGAAGTTCGCGCACTCTATTAATCAATTTCAAAATGCACAAATTTTGGAAAAAATTTTGTCTTTTGCTATTTTGAATAAAATCCGTTTCACTTTTCTTCCCTGATCTTTCATTATTTTGAACATCGGCCCTTGTTATCTATCTTCTCTATTTATCAGTATTGTTCAGAATCGGTGCGAAAAGCAGAACCCCCCGAACCACGGAATCCTTTTCAGAACACATTTCTCTGCAACCACGTGTTCACCGTAGGTAAGGTTTCTTCATGTAAGACGTTTAAATTTTTTGTGCATGAATGTAAGATGGACAAATACCTTGTTAAGACGACATCTTCTACTCCGTAACGGACAAATGTCAGTAGAAACGGTCGAAATTAATATGGATATTTTTCAGCCAAATAAATATAATAGCTGATGAAAAAGTAGATATAGAACATTTTCCATATGATGATGCAGCAAAAATATTCAATTAGAAGATGTGAAAAATGTATTATAATTAAAGAAATAATTTTTTTCCAAGTTGTGTTTTTATAATTTTTAGAAATCTCACTTAACTTTTTGAAATCTCACCCTGTTTTTGAGAAAGGGTGAGAAATTCTCTTCCATTTTTTTCTGTAATGAATACACTGTTAACAGATTTTAATGTGATATAAGCATATTTTAAAAGTTTATAACTCAGTTAAAAAAAAGGTATTTTAATAATTTTTTCTGAAATTAAGTCTTTGTGTCATATGCACTTACTCTAATTTTTAGTAACTTTCATTAGTTTAAGAATTTAAAAAAAATTAAAAATGGGTGTAACACAATATGTTACATGCATAACAGCTGGTTTTAAATTTTTAAAAAACACAAATTTCTAACAGTTGGAGTTTTTTAATGATACTAAGATTTATAAGCATACTGTATAGTGAAACCTTGCTCTATGATACTTCTCTAGGTCGTTTACCTCACATTGTGAAAAGCTTTTAAAACCCTAGTCAGTCTCCTATGAATACTGTAAATAAACCACCTCCCTAAAGGGGACACTCTTTTAATCAAACACCGATAGTAATTAGTGTTTAAAAAAGTTATTGGAGGACGTACCATATTCTTATAAAAAAAAAAATTCTTATCAGTTTTTTAAACATGTACTTTACATAGACATTGTTGCCTGTTATGAACAAAATGATGTAGGGACACAACTTTTGATGTGGTGAAATATTAAGAAAATAACGTAACTAATATTCCTTTATGACTTTGGACTAAGGTTGATTATATTATTGTCTGTTGTGAATTCTTTATAAAACTATCATATCAGTTATCTTTTTCAAAAGCTGAATATGGTAAGATGCTTCGCATTGTCACAGTCATTATAACACATCATACTTTGTAGAGGTATTTTATATTATCGATTAAATTTGGAACCATCTGTTAGCAAGTCAAAGAAAATATTTCTAACAATAGTTCAATTGTAATTTTTTGATTGAAAAGAGGTGATTTGAGGCATCATGTAATTGAAGCGTATATCAGTAACATCGAACTCCAAATTGATTGAATTTTACTAATCTAATTTCTTTGAATTTTAATCATAAGTTTAAATGATTATTCATGTTATTCCTTTTTTCTATCAATGTATTCTTTTAACCATCATATTTTTGTGAAAGCATTTTTTAACATCATGTTTCTCAATTAGCTTGTATAAGCAGAGAATTGTATAGGTCTTGAAGGTGTATGGTTCAATTATGCTTTTCAAATCTATTTCATATTTTAAGTTTTTACTTTAGTTAATTTCTAGCAATTTGATTTTAATGTTAGATAAATGAACTATAAATATAATTTTGTAATCAAATTACTTATGCTAGGGCTGCACAACCTGCGGCCCGCGGGCCAAATGCGGCCCTTCAACTACTGAAGTGCGGCCCGCGAGAGCTTCTAAACACAAAAAATTTTTTTTTTAAATTTAATTTTTAATTTAATTAAAATTTTTTTTTAATCGCACTTTTAAGTCATCATGTTTTGACACAATCAATTTTAACAGATTCTTTAGTAATTGTACGTTTAACGCGCTTTTTTGAAGCCGAATTTATCATAAATATAAATGATTTTTTTTAAACAGTTATTTCCGCTCTTCTACGTGATTTTGAAAATTTCGAATTTTTATTACGACGCGAGTTTCAGATCGCAAATTTAAATAATCACTTTTTGTGCACTGTATTTGTGACGATTTCATCTTAAATCTAAGTGACTTTTTATCTTTTTTTTGCAATTCTTTCTATTTTTTTCAAAAATTTTTCTCGGCAGTTATTGCTATGCGTTCCCACGTATTATAAAAAATTCCAATTATTCTGTTACGACATGCAAATTTTAAATCATGCATTTGACGAGCTTTATTCGTGCTGAGTTCAGCATAAATATATTTTTTCCTAATTATTTCTATACTTTTCCTCGTGATTTTGACGATCCCGTTATTTAACTATGATGTTATTACGACACGTGATTGTTAACCACGCAATTAAATAATCACTTTTTGATACGGTATTATGGTACAGTTTTATAGTAAATCCTAGTTATTTTTCCTTCGTTTTTATTTCCGCAACGAATATGATTTGGTCGAATGTGGTAATGAATTGTGATTTGATCAAAAACCAAATATTCGGCAAAAAAAGAAGAAAATGTCTATTGAACGCCGTACACTTGGGGCCAAATAGCAAAATCTTTTAGCAGTATAGCAACACTGAAACTAAAATTTCAATGCTCAGAATTTCCTGGAAAAACGTATTCATAAATTAACTCTAAAAAATAAAGCCAATCAAGAACGTTTTTGAAAATGTCGAAAAACGAAACCGAGAACATAAAAATCAATCTTAATTTTTGAAATTTTTTTTTTAAGCTGAACATCTCAGTTTTTCAATTACCAGAGAAAGCCAAGAGAAAAGAATTAAGTCAACAGAAATGCTATTAAAAACTACTGCGTTTTAATGAAAACGTCTAAAAAAAGTTTTTTTTTTTATTTGAAGAAAATAAAAAGATGGAAAAAAAGTTCTTAATTTTTTAAGTGAAAATCTTATGCCGAAAATCTCAATTTAAATTTTTCTCATAGCCATAATTTTAAAAGAAAAAAAATTGCTATAAAATTAATTTTATTTGTAACTTTATTTTTAAAAAAAATGCTGAGTCATGATAAAAATGCCTAAAAAAATAAAAACAGAAGAAACGAATTTTTCTTAGTTCCTGAAACAAAACTTTAATACTGAAAATCACACTTTTCTATGTTTCTGGTTATTCATATTACACTGCAGGGAAAGAGTGATAATAAATTAATAGTATGAGACGTTCTGTTAAAATGCTGGGTTATAATAAAAACTATAAAAAATGGATCCTTCTCAATTCTCAAAGTATCAATAAAATGACAAAATTGACTTGTCTGATTATAATTTTTAAAAAGAAAGTAATATCTATAAAAATTCAAAAATAGAAAAAACTTAGAAAAATACATTTCTAAAAAATATTCTGCCAAATATTTGACTGATCATTTGACAACCAACTGAATTTTTCGCAGAAGGGCCAAATACTCGTTACATCCCTCCCTAATTTAAATGCAATGTTATTGCAACTTGAGAAATTCATAAAATGGCGGAAAACGTGAATTTTTAAACTGCTCACTGTTTGTAGTTTAGATTTCAATTTTTTGTTGCTTAAGTGATCTTTTTCGATAAAAAAAGGAAAATGTTTACGTTATAAAAAATCTAATAATTAATAAAATAAAATAAAGTACATTACAAAATAAGCATTGAATTTTATTTTGAACTATCACAGTTTTGTTTTTATTTTAGGTTTTTGTTTAAAACCTATAAATTTTCTTCAATTAAAATATTTAATTTGAATTTATATTACTTAATTACGACTAAACTTTTTCCTACTTTCATTCTGTGGGCATTGCAGTTTTTTTTAATTTATTAGAATTTAATTCTAAAATGAGTTTTCATATTGCATGATATGATAAAAAAAAATTTCTTTTCTTCAATGTTTATTTATTTTGATAAATCTATTGTTCATATGATAAAAATTGGTTTTTGCTTTTTTTTTTGTAAAAAAAAAATTTTATCAAGTTTTTTTATTTTTGAATGAATTCTATTAATGGAACAGTACTAAGTTATTGATATTACTAAGTTTATTGATAAAAAAAAATGGAACGTAATGTTTAAATAAACATTATTACATTTGTCATTAACATGTTTAAATACATGTGCGGCCCTTCGTTAGCCAACCTGCTGTGCAAGTGGCCCTTTACTCAAAAAGGTTGTGCACCCCTAACTTACGCTCTAATTAACTTATTTATTTCAGGTTAAATGCCATCAATACTGGCCTGTTGGACAAGAAAATGGAGGCAGTGATTCTTTAGTTCTTAATGATGTTAATCTTCAGATTACAATTCTAAGTGAAAAAGATTTGCCGCATTATAGTATTCGAAAGTTTTCTCTGACAGATTTGGAGGTTGAGTTTACTTTTCACAATGCTCTCTTTTTTTTCTACAATTTTTTTCATTTTTGTAATAATTTTATTTTTTATGATATAATTAGTTTCGTTATTTTTACTTATTTGAAATTCAAGTGAAATTTTTTTGTTTTTTTAAATTTTTTAGTGTCAATGTAAATTTAGCCTAAAACTATAAGCCTCATAAAAACTGATTAAAATGTTTTATAACTAACCAAAATATCTCTTTTCTTATGTTAAATAACAATTTATATTGGAGATTCCACTTGATCTATGTTATATAACTTTTATGTGACATGGAATTCATGTAGTTAAATTTTGATAATTTTTTTTATTTTTATCGCTATTATAATTGATTATAAAATTTATAAAAATATTTAATATTTCTTCAAATGTTAAAATGAAAAATTTAAATTATACAAATGCATTTCCAAAATTCTTAAAATTATTTAAATACAGTTTATGAAAGGGTTTCATTTTTGATGTCTCAAGAATGCGAAGAAAAAAATATGAAAACATTCTTAGAATGAACAATTCATAGCATTAGGATTAACATTTTTGATTCTTTAAAAAGTTCAAATAATCTCACTCTAGTGAATTTTTCAATTCTATTGTTGAAAGTGATATAAATTAATCTTATTATGAGTAATTTTATTTTGCATTTGATTGAAATATTAGATTAAAAAAAATAGTGCAAAACTATAGATTGCTTAGGTGTGTATATATTTATTTATTGCAGTCAAAGTATTATTGATGAGAAAAAATTTAATGATCATTTTGAATGAAGTTTTTAAATATAAGTTTTTAACAAAAAACTTTGTAATTAGAGGAAAGTGGGGTAAGACTGTATAACTAAGATTAGATACTTGTTAGAGCTAAACTGTTTGTCCCAGGAGCAGTCAGATTTAATCAAGATATTTATTGTTCAGTTGTTTGTGTATAATATATCATTTTGAGACAGTCATAAAATGCACTATTTCTTTTTATAAATTATTTTTTCAATAAAACGTCAAATCACCAGATTTTACCCCTCTAGTGGGCATATGTAAGCATTATGAAAAGTGTAGAAATACTATACTTCAGTGAAAAAGTGACATTTTTACTTTATAAAACAAATTAAGAGTATTATGTAAAGTAACTAACATCTTCCTCCTCTCCACTTCAGCTTTCATGTGCCCAGCAAAATGACTTTCCACATTGAATATGATGCCTTTCTCCTTTTTTTAAAAAATTAGAAAATACTTCACTACACTCTAAATAATCTTATCTTCTATTGTAATTATCTTGTCTTCATTGAAAGAAATATTAATCTAGGATTTAGGTTTATTTTGATAAAATTGTTTTCTTATATTGTTTCTTCATATATCTTTTTTTCTTCTTTTCAGCCATTTCGCTTTTAGGGTTTCCTTTTCATTTTTTTCTTTTAGTTGTTGCGAAACACATTTGTTTTCAATGATAGCAAATTTTTTTAAATGTTCTTTTTTTCTTTTCCTGATATTCTGAGTCTTCTTTATATGGTGATGGTAGTACCTCATCATACACAAACTAGATGTACTTGGTCTTATCCTAAGAGCAGAGTTTATAGAAACAAAACAGATTCATGCCGTTACTGGACTAAATCCTTATTGTTTGTTAAAGTATAAATTCTTTGTAAATGTATAATAAGCTGGGCTAAAAAGATTTTTTTAAGTTCAATGTGTAATAAATAAGAATAGTTTAAAAACAAAAGAACATCAAGGAGTTGACACAGTAAAACAAACTTTTCTACACGGACCCTACAATATACCAATATGGCAGCTCTTTGTTTTTACTTTATAAAATGTAATTTAGAGTTGGTTTGCTTAAAAACAGAACTAATTTGGTCAAATTCAAGATGACTAGTTTCACCCCACTCTCTCCTATTAAAAGTAATATCGTCATTGACAAATTTATTACTTAATGTTGATTTTGTATACTGTCTCTTAAAATATTATCCTTGGTTCTAGCTATATTTTGATAATAAGAATTTAATAATATGTAAGTGAAAGACAACTTTCATTTTTACTTTTGTTTATAAAATGTAAATAAAAGTATTTGAAAAAAATGCCCAATTTTTCCCAAATGAATGGTAAAAAATATTTAAAATATTTTATGAATTAACAAAGTATTTGTTTAAAAAATGAGCAAAGTGCATGATTAAGCTTATGCTACATAAAATAGCACATTGCTTTCAAATAAACATAAAAACAGCTCATGTGTAGAAATTATGAATTTGTAAACAATTGTAAAATCATTTGCTCAAAAATCATGTTTCTGTTTCTCATTTAAAATCATATTTTTTGTTAAATTATGAAACAGGAACCATCTCAAAATTAAATTTCTTTTTATTTTATTAAAAAATTTTTAAAATAAATAATCAACATCTTCTCTCAACTAATATTTAATGCTTTTGAAAATTAAAATTGTTTATTGAATTTAATTTCTTCTTTAGAGTTCTCAATCCAGGGAAGTGATACAGTTTCACTATACAACTTGGCCTGACTTTGGTGTTCCAGAATCTCCTGCTGCCTTTTTAAGCTTTCTTTTTGCTGTCCGGGATTCTGGAGTTTTGAATAACAATGTTGGTCCTCCAGTTGTACACTGTAGTGCTGGAATTGGAAGATCAGGAACATTTTGTTTAGTTGATTCTTGCTTAGTTCTTGTAAGTTCAAATATGAGTATGTTTTGATTTAGAAAACTTCAGTTAATTTTTATAAGTTACCTTTGCTGTTTATGAGTCTAGTTGCAAAGACTAATGAAAATTATTCAGTTTTTTAGTAAAAATCACAGTACAGAGCTTAAGTTAGTGTTTATCTGTTAATTTCGCAGAATAAGTTATTTGCACTTATTGTAAATATGGCAATTTTTAGTTTTGCAAATGGGTGATTTATATAATCAGGCTACAGAAAAATATTACAATAGACTCATTGTCAAGTGAAAAAAATGTGTTAAATATTATATATATATATATAGTTAATAGTTACTTTAATTTCTTAAAGAATCAAGTATAGACTAAGTAAGTTGGCCGACAATCTATATTTTCATTTCCTCTTTTTTATGTTACATATTAAAGGAGTCATGGTTGTTTCTAAATTTCTTTTGTATATATATATTTGTTAGCTTTCTATTTAAAAACTTTCAAAATCTATTTCACTTCAATAAGTCATATAAATTTGAACATAACTTCTTTTACAGCTATGTATCGGTCACACCAGTGATAATTTGGTGGTCGTTTTACTATGTTTTCTAATACAATGTCAATTTTACAAAATTATAGTGAATTTTTGTTTCATATGTGTATTTAAGAATAGGTTACTAGGTAACTTTGGCAAGTTTTTTTTCAATGAAAAACACTATCTTGGATGGAATAAATTTCTTATCTTTTTATAAAAGAATTTTAGTATACCCTATTAAATAACCAGCCATATTTGTTTAGTATTTCAGTTTAATTATCATTAAAAATATAAACTTTTACAGAAATTAATGATTGGGATAGTATTTGGGATGCTGGAAATTAAAAATAAAATTGGGAAAGTGTTCATTTATCACCTTCACTAAGTTGTCAAACAAGTGTTTTTATAAAAGTATTTCACAGTTTAATATCAATAAATGTCAAATTCTTAATGAAATAAATATTTGATAATTTGAAGCACATCACATCTATTGTTTAATAATTCTAATATTTAAGATAAATAAATGAAAAACAGTAGAAATTCTAACTGAGCAAGGTAGTTTGAATACAAAAAGAAAAAAAGTTTTTATATTTTGGAATTGTTAAAATTTTCTGAATTTAAGTTTTTCTTACATCTAATAATAAAAAATAATTAGTTCTTTTGAATATTATATTGCATCAGGTATTGAAGCATTCTTTAATTCAGTTAGCTTAATCTTTTTTTGTGTTTTCATGTTTTAAGTTGATATTGCTAAGATTGATTTTTTTTTCTCAGCAATCTTTAATTTTAGATTTAACTATTTTTTGGTGGCAGTAAAATGTCATTTAAATTCTCATGGATAAAAAGAAATGTAAACTAATATTTCAAGTTATTATTAATGACTTATTAAAATATTAATTTCCAAAATTTAAGGGAACTGAAAGTGAAATTAAGCATATTGTTTTATACAAGCCTGTTATGAGCTTTCACCATTTGCTCATTGTTGCTTGCCAGTAATTGCTGCTAAATTATGTATTTGTTTATTTTTGCTCAATACACCAAGTGCAAACAAAATTCTATTGCTTCATTCATTCATTAATTTTGGAAATTTCAATCAGATTTATAAGAAATGAAAAAAAAAAGTACTCTGAACTTATATTAACTTTATTAAAAACTCTTCTTGAATCAGTAGTTTTCAATTAAATGATGGAATACATTTGTAAGACAATTGAAATTCAAAGTTCTACTTTTTCTTTGGGTCCTTATTATGTTTAGTCGCTCTTGAAGCTAAAATTTTCTTTTAAATTTAAATTAAAGCTTTTTAAAAAACTTTTAGTTTTAAAAGATAAGCTTGTCTCTCTTAGATCCAAATTTCTAATTATTAATAGATTTGAGGTTAAATTAAAGAATGTTGAAAAGAAATTTGTTTAAATATCATTTAATTTTAGCAGTAAACTGTATTGTAGTTAATAATTTTTTAAAATATAATTTATTGCTTTTTTCTTGTTAATTTTCAATTTGCAACTGTTTTACTTTTAATTGAAGTATTTTGTTGTTTATTTGTTTAAGAAGCATTTACATTATGACCAATAAGTTTTTGTATAACTTTTGAAACACTATAAAAAATTATATGTTTGTTACTGTACTCTCAATTCTTTTCAAACAGTTTCGTATAAGGTATGTATGAGCTATTGCAAGTTTAAATGTTAAACTACTTATGATTTTTCTTTACCTAAGAAGAATAAATAAATTTTGAGAAATTGTGATAAATAAATTCCTCAAATAGATCAGCAGAGCAAATTTTTTTAGGAGCTTGAAAGCCCTGGTGGTGAAGAGATATTTCATTTAAACTAACTATCAGAAAGTTTAACCAGTCAGATGACAGACGAAGATCTGTCTGACCGTGGTCTATTTAAACAAAACAGACTGGGAAAAAAGTGTCAAGGAAAAGATACAACAAAACCAACAAAGATTACTAGCACTAGAGCTAAAAATAGTGAGATTATCGATTTAAACATTCTGAGAAAAAGCCTTTTTTGCAGAACTTACAGAAAAAGCAAAATTCAGAGACTTTCAAAGTCTACTAAAATGAGCATGAAGCAGAGGGTTGGTGAAATTATTGCATGGCAAGCTAAAGATGAATGTGTCTTTTCAGGCTAAAAACTATTTGTTTAAAGTCTCAACCTCCAAAATCATGAAATATAATTAGTTTCTATTGATAACATCCCTGAGAGCTAGCATTTTGTTCCCTGTTATAAAAATGCTTTTTCTGTGATGTTTTGGGGGCTATTTCAGAAAGAGACCAACTCCCGTTAGTTTTCATTAAAAAGGGAGTAAAAATCAATGACCAAAATCATTGAACTGAAGTTTTGGTAAAAGATTTACTACAAAGTGTCCGGAATATGTATGAGGTGGAATATTTCTGCTGCCAACAAGATGGTGCTCCATCTCTTACTCCACTTGTTCAGGTGTGGTGCAGCAAACATTTAGCTGACTTCTTGTTGGAGAACGAATGGTCCTCAACTCCCCTGATATGAACCTGCTTTATGATTTTGTTTGATTATATATGCTCTTTCATCTGAATAATTTTGAAATCACCAATATGATCATATTCAAAAATGTAATTGAGAAGGTTTGGCAGAAAATGTCAATGGATGCCTTTTGTCCCCATGCAAATGCCTTTGGTTCCCATATGATGGATTTGAAAAGAGGCTTAGATCGTTAGAAAAAAAAATGGTATTATTCCAAAATCTTTATTGTAGAGATACTCAATGATTGCTACTTTAACTTAATAAAAAAGTTTTTGAATAATTGCAATAAAAATTTGAAAGCCTATAAAAACTTATAGTCACCATGTGACTCGTTAATAATTATAGTAGTCTTGTAACATGAATTTTATAATCAGAACTTAGTAACTTTATATTGCACATAAGTTTTAAATAGTTTAATGTCTCTCTTCCTTTTTTCTTGTTTACTTTAGATTGAGAAAAAGCGTGATCCCAACTGCATAAATGCAAGGCAACAATTATTAGAAATGCGTCATTATCGAATGGGTTTAATACAAACACCTGATCAGTTGAGATTTTCATACCTAGCTATAATAGAAGGTGCTAAAATTGTGTTAGCACTGGAACAGCCATCTAGATTCATGCTGAATAATGAAAATCTTGCCCAAGTAAGACTAATAAATGTTATGTTTTTTATTTTTCTCATACTTCATATGATTTATTTTGTTTTTGATATTGTTTGCAGCATTAAACTGTGCATAGAACAAGTTAGCAATTTTAAAAGTTTACTTTTTTAAAATTTTATTTCATGCATTTTATGCAAACATTTGTTAAAAGTTAATACTCTTGCATTTTTAAATATTGTTGTTTTTTCTCATTTTATTACTTTTCGCCTAGAATAACATTTTTAACATGGGATATTTTAAAGAAATGTTGCATGTTTTTTAAAGAATTTTTAGACCTAATCACTTACTTTTCTTGGATAAATTATCAAAAGTTCTAACAAAAAAGGGGGAGTTATGTTTGCATTTTTATTTATAAGAAACATGACTTCAATGAATAAATTTAAATATTCATTTTAAACTACTGATTATATCAATCCTAGAAATTGTTTGGTTGGGCATGAAAATTGTTAACAAATGCTTTAGTCATTTGAAGTCATTGATTTGAGTCAAATCCACTTTTTAAAAAATGAAATAAGTCTCACTTCATGTAAGTCTTTCTTATCTTAAAATTTGTACTCCTCTATCTTGCATTTATTGCAAAACAAAGGGTCAATCAGGTAAGATAGGAACTCATTAGACTTTTAAGTCTCTCTAGCTAAAAATGGAGTTTACTTATTATTTAAATTAGGCCTTCATTTGTTTTCTGAAATGAGTATTTCAGAAGGGTATTTCTTTATTTAAGAAAATATTAATTTAATGATAGAATTATAAGGGAACATAAACTATATAAAGTTATTAGGAGCAGAAAATTTACATATTAGATGAGGTAAAAAGGTATTCCATTGTATTTTGTATTTCCATTGCATATCCAATCCATTGTAAGGCAAATTTTTTTCACAATTTTATTTATCTATTGGAGAAAAGATAAAAGCAAAATATTCTTTGAAAGAAATAAAAGAGTCCATGATTGTTAATCTTGTTTCTGTTATGAATTCTCGACTACAATTATGATATAAATTTCACTTAAAAGGAAAATGTTCTTTTTTTTTAAAAAAAAAAATTGGATGATTGCATGATAGGCTGAGAGAAAAATATTCAACGTAAATTATTCAAGCTTGTTTTGCATGTAGAAAAGAACTTAATTATATCTATGCATTTTTAAATTGTTGCAAAATTTTTTAAATTTCTAGATGATTTTAAATTATCATGTCTTGTGGTATCAGTTTTCTCTTACAGGTTTATTTAGGGAAGTAACATTTATTTAAAAATTTTTTTCTATTCTTTTGTAATTTTAAAAAATAAAATATTTCAATTTTAACTATGCCAATTAACTGAACCGGTTCTTTTTTGAGCAAGCATTCTAATTAAGGTATTTAATATTTCTTTAGAAAAAATTATAGGATTGATTTTGAACTGTTAAATAATTTTGATTTTAGTAATTAAATTTTTTTGACCCTCTGTCCTGATTTGACCATTTTTTAAAGTAATTTAAAATACTTTTCTAATTTTTGTACCAAGGGGGATATACTTATAGAAAATGATGTCTAAAAAATATTGCTTATTTAATTTAAAAATGTTCTCTTGAATATAGTGTACTCTTGCATTTAAAAAATCATTGTGAAAATTACTAAATTTATGCATTTTCTGCATATTGCGTTTAGGAGGAAATCCATAAATTACCATACATTGCTTATTGTATTTTTTGAAAGCTAATAGTATATATATAAAAATATCTTGAGATAAAGTTTTCAAATTTTGATTGCTTTGAAGAGTTGGTATCATATAAACACATTAGAAAAACAATGCTTTCCTTGTTATCTTTTAAAACTATGAGTTATAACACTAAGCACGACCAAATTGCAAATTTGACCATGTTGTTGGAATACCAAACTGAATATAAATTATACTGCATGGTGATTTATAACAAAAATAATTTTACCTTATGTATGTAGAACATTAACTTCAAGCTCGAATGTATTTTTCTAGAGAAAATATTTTTAAACCTTGTCTAAGATTCAAGATGTCCGAAGAATTATCACTTGCTTTTCATTTTGTTTTTATGAGATTATAGACATTTGAATTCTCTAAAATGTAGCATGGAAATTTAATTTTGTATTCCGTTACTCTTTTTAAAATTTTGTCGGATATTTTCCAGGCAGCTTTTCTTTATTTTATTTCTTAAACTTCTTAAATGTTTTCAGTTACCCGTTCAGGGTTTTGTGGATGTTTGCTCATAGTTGCTTTTGTGCAACAAACTTATTGATTCTAATGCTGTTAAATGAAAACACTGTGTTTAAATTTGGCTAAGGAGCTCTATAATGAAATATTTAGGTCTTTTTAAAATTTATCAAAAAGGTAATGTTTAAATAAATAGTTAAGGTTATAAAACATTTTATTAATTTAACATTTATTATTTTTATCATAAAACATCTTATAAATTTTATTAATTTACTTATTTTAATGTTTAAGAATTTTTTTTCTTTAGATTCATGACAACCTGTCTGATCAAATGGAAAATTCAAGGTCATACTCAAATGAAATTGATAGTGAGTCTGGTGTACTTCCTCCTCCTCCTCCTTTACCACCTAGAATATCAAGGAGCTCTGATGATATTTCTTCTATAGACTATGTATTAGATAGCTTTCTTGAAAAATGTGATGAACTGATAAATTCTGAATCGGATATTACTAACAGTGGACTAAATGCTGAGCAAAATGCTAATTCTCTTGTATCAAACCACCAAAGCTATAATGAGCCAAAAATTAACAAGCAAGAAATCATTCCTGAAACAAGTGATGGCACTGAAGCACAATCAGCTGATTCCACTGGAAAAGAAAAGTAAGTATTGTTCTCTTTTTATTATAGTTTGTGCATGTTAAAATGACTAATGTTATTTCTTTTTGTTTGTATGAATTTATTACATATGTAATTGACTCTACATACTTTTTCTTTTCTCATCAAATAACTACATCTTTGTTCACATTTTTTATTTTAAAAAAACCCCATTCTTTTAAAATTTGTTTTGTTGTGAAGTTTTAAAAGCATTAAACCAATACGTATGTAATAAAAAAGTCTAATAATATCATACATTCTGACTTGTGTAGTCGCTGAAATTTTTTCTTCTTCTAATGGTTGCAACACCTATGTATAAAGCTTTAATATTGGTTTTTAAAATTTGTATTGAATTTGTTTTACTAATCATGACAAATCAATTTTGCAAACTTATGTAAATAATATCATATTGATTGATAGTTATGATCACAATATTTGCAAAGCAGTTTAATTTTTAGGAATCATTAATTGATAATCATTAATTTATTACTACTTAGTAAAATTTCTTCTAAATATGAATAATGAAATAATCTGCAATATTTTTTCACAAAATTGTAGAACTTATTTTTGGTAATTGTCATAACTTTATGCTAAAAATTTTGAAATTTTATTTTATGCATAAATATATTTTCTCACATTTACTACTAACCAATTTTGCATAATTATTGCATTTTAATTTTTGCAACTATAATTTAGTTTCAATAAGAATATTTTTAATTTTTCTTCTTGGCACTACAGCCTAGAACAGGTCGACAGCAAAATAAGTTTTTTCAGTCAGAGTCTGTCAAATTAATGTTCTTTCATATTAGTCACTTTTAATGTTTCGGGACAAAATCAAAATAATGGACTTATCTTTTGCCGAATTTTAAACATTTTTCTCATCATCATCAGGGCATCTCAGTGGTGGTCTTTCCTGTTCTCACCTGACTTGTTGAAGTTAACAGCTTAGTCTGGTTGTTATTCCTTGATCAATCTAAGTTACCTAGATACCTAGTTTGGTTCAATTTGATGACTTTTACTATTTCTGGTTGCTTATATTGATTGTATGTAATTGGTTGCATGTAAAAAAATTAGCCAGGCATTATTTTCTTGGACAGCACTGAAAATGTTGAGTAGTATTTTTCTTTTAAAAACTAGTAGTCGATCATAAATTTTATTTTCATTCCTGTTTACATCCATTTTTTTCTGCCTCAATTACAGCTCATCTTGATTTGCAGAAGAGGTGCAAACTATTATGATTTATGCCTAATTATTACTATCTTCGAGAATTTCAGTACCTTCCGTACTTTTGTTTAAAATTCGTTCTTTTTCCCCTTAACTCCTGTGAGTTTAGGAGTTTTGTTATTTGTAATTAATCAATGTCAATTCTTTTTGACTCCTTTAAATCAATAAACAAGAAAAAAATTTTCTTCTTAGAAACAGGAAATTAAAAAAATGAAACCTCATCTTTTCCCCTTTTAATGAGCTATCAAGTTTAAGGGTGAAGGAGGCTGTTAGCAGATGTTTTAAAAGAAACGTTATAGTTTTATTTTCAATTTCTTTTCCAAGTTATTCATTTGGTTTTCCAAGTTATTCATTTGATTTTTATATAAGTTTTTTTCTGTTTATGCTTAGTTAAACTTTGAAGAAAATTGAAAATGCTTACAGAAGTTGTAAAAAGGTATTTAGAAGTGAAAATCACACAAAAATTTACAGATAGGATTAACTGTCATGCATGTAGTTATTTGAATGAGACGGATAGTTACATTTATTTGAAGATATAGAAAAAATATAAAGGTCCTATGACAAAGCTAAACCTCTTAACATTGTAGAACTTACTGTCCCCTTTTTTAATTATGCTTTTCTTGTACAAGAAAAAAGTTCAAATTAATTTAGATAGTTGTTAGAAAGTTCATTAAACGTTTTTTTCTATTAATTATTCCTACACCTCCTTTGGTTTTGACTTAATAGCTTATTTCGCATAGGGATGCTGCATCTAAAAGATTTTTAATTTTGTTTTAATTGAACTGATTTCTGCTGAACTATAACAACTGAAACTTTTGCCCTTATAGAAAAGCAAAAGAACTTGAAAAAACACCAAATCTAAAATGCTATGAAAGAAAATTTTTTGTAGTTCAAATGACAGTTACTAAGAAGGCAATAATGGCATGTTCTAATTTGACGAAAAACTCCAATTAATTAATTTAAATTTAAACGTACAAATTCAGTATTATAGGGAAAAACAGATTTAGTTGGTCCACTTTTATTGCATTAAAAAATCTGTATAGTTTTTTTTCCCGAAGTAAATAATATTGATTAAATGATAAAATTTCTCACTATTCATGATTTTTAAAAAAAATATGTTGGAATTATGTTTTTATTTATTTTTATTTTTTTTGATAAAAAAAAAACTTGAACAGTGGTCCACCTGATAGGACATGTTGGAATATGTAACAAAAATATATCCATAAGGAATATTGAATGATAAATGTTATCAAATACGAATACAGTATTCACATTTTTTTACTTTGCATTTAAAATGAAAATTGCATTTTTAAATATTAACTAAATTAATAAAATAAGTTTCAATTGTTAAAGAATGAAAGATAATCATTCTTACTGAAGAGAATTATTTATTGAATTTTGACATTGGCACTAAGTGATTTCGCATAATGAAGCAAAAATGTAATTGTTTAAAATAATTTGTAGCAAATTTAAGTAATCAAAAGACATATTCAACAATACCTATGCAATGAAAAGCCTGTTATTTTTTAATGGTGGTTTAGAAAAAATTAAAAATATATAATCTTCATACACTATTATTTTTTAGTTTTGTTAGGAGTGTAGTAGGTACAAGATATTCTGTTTAAAATGTCTTTTTTTATCCCCAGCTATCTTTAGAACTATAGTTTAAATTTGTTCTAGTTTAACAAACGATGAAAAGCAACATTTTTGACAATTTTTATTATATAAGGTGAATAAAATTAGTGTAAGTTTTGTGAATGTTTAATAAAATGCATATTTGCAAACGAGATGAATTTAAAGTAGTTTTCTTCAATACTTTTTATAAAATATTTGTTTGCTTTTATTTCTTTAAATTTTGTTATTTCTTCATTTCAGTGAAGATTTTCAAAAGAATATTGGAATTAGTTTTGTATTTCTAAATTTTTTTAAAATGGCTATTAAGAGTATACAATTGTATAACTCTAAAAAATAACTAGAATAATGCTTATAACAAATATTTTCTGAATTATTTTGATGGTCTAACCTACCCCAGTTTTTAGTGATCCAACATACTCCTTGTTCTGGGTTTCACAAAAGATCACAATAATTTCTCTCCTTATCATATAAAATTAAATAACTGCAAGTAATTATTAAATTAAAGATCTAACTTTGTAAAATAATTACATTCTATAGCTCTATTTTTAACCCTTTATTTCATGCAATTGCAAGTATACAAGACAAATTTCAATGCATCTGCATTTGACTATAAATGCATATACCATCTGGACATATACCATCTCGTTCATGATGTTGTATTTTTGAATCTTGCCTTTCTGTTTTGATGAAGTCCAGTTTGTGTCTAACTGGCATTATGGGTCTCACCAGACATCACAAAGGTCCAAAATGCCCAACTGTCAAAGCTACACACATTTTAAATGTGATAAATTTAGGTTGCACCTTTGTCTTTGCATACAATTAGTTTAGCATACTTATGATGTTATAAATGCGAAACATAATATACTTTTTATATATATTGCAATAAAGGGTTTTCGTAAACACAGAACTTGTTATTTTAAAGCTTTTATTTAAAATTTAATGTAGAAAAATTTTCATGATAAAATTATTAATTCATGAAATGAAGGGTTAAAGAAACAAATTTTCAAAGGTAAAGTAATAAAGTTCAGAAAATTACTTAGCAGTGTTAAAATACAACTTGTGAAATAAAAATGGCTCACTTTAGCTGTGTCGTAGGATTCTTTCATAGGAGAGTGCCAATAACATCAAGATAGTTTGCATATGTCAATACTTGTGGATTTGTTGTATTAAGTGCCATCAGCTATTGTCTTTGCATCTCTGATGGCTTTCTAGTGTAGTATTAAGAAGCATGCATGATAAGGCATCACATTGCCTTAAAAAGAAAAAAAACTTGGGTAACTCATTTTATTTTTTGATGTTACATCCTTCTAAGTTTTTTATATATATCCTTATCCTCTTAGAAGTTCAATAGGAGATTTTAATGTAATTATTATAGTTGCTACACTTATAGAGTGAACTAAATGTGTATTAATAACATTAAGCTACACTAATTTAACAATGAACTACTCATTTGTATGACATATAAAACTGTAAAGTAATATACATGATTTGAAAATTGTTGAATTTGATAATACCTGTAAGATTGAGTTGCATAATATTTTCAATGTTTACATTCGTGTGTTTAGTTCTTTTAATAAATTTTTCATTATTATATAAATGCTTAAAGTAAGTTTTACCAATTTATCTAACATTATGTGTGTAATTGCATGTTTTAGCTGTTAATACTTTAATAATATATGATGAGCGTATATATATATATATATTTTTTTTTTTACAGTTTATCTGAAGTGAGAAAACGAGCTCGAAAAGAACGAGAAGAGAAAACTGCTTCAATTGTGCAAAATATTAAAAAGAAACAAAAGGAAGCAGACCTTTGGGATAAACGGAAATCTCTCATCAAGATTTCTATCGGTCTTGTATTTATAATTGGTTTGGGATACTATGCTTATAAAATTTATTCTAAAAGTTGAAGTTCTTAAAATAGACTAGAATTTTATAAATACTAATTTTTAATACAATGCTCATATTAAAATTAAACAACTATTTTTGTTACTAAATGCATCTTTTAAGACAAAACTTTTCAACCAATTAAAAACTTGTACAAAGCATACAGAAAGTGCAAGTTATTGTCTTTCTTTATATTATATTTACTTATTTAATTTCATGCCTCGAGGTATGTCAACATGCAAGTTTTTATCAAAGTTGAACAAAGCCTTTAACTGTAATAGAATCCAGTGTGCAATCGATGTTAAATGCGTCTAACGCTTTTTGTAACTTGGGATTAAAAATTCACAATTTTCTGAAATGTATAGTTATTTATTTTTGTTGCTTGATGAATAAATTTTTTTAAAAATTTATAAATTGTATCTATTTTATAAATCTTAATGAGACATAATAGCATCTTTTCGAATTTTTACAGAAAAAATCAATTTATGATCATTTTCTGCGTTCCCCCTATTCTGTACTTAGTTATTGGAATGTTTACTAAATATACTAAGAAAAGCCTGCAAATTCTCAGAAATTGTAGGGCTGATATTTGGCTTCAAACTCACAACCCCAAATTCATAAACATGCGTGAGAGTTGACTCATAAACAGTCATCTCTCTGATCATTATATTATACTGATGATTTTTGTTTTATAGAATACAAGGAACATTAAATAAAATTTAAATGTGAAAAGTTGTTTTAATCTGATATGAAATATATTTTTCTGATATTAAAATTATTACAATGTACATATTTTGCTAAGTCTGTAAGATGAATGTTTATGAATCTAAAATTTTAATATTAATCTTATTTGCTATTTTTTTTTTAGCTATCTGAGACTTTACTTGTAATATCAGAAAGCAAGATTTATTGATGTGATAGTATTTTGTTGAACGTGACATGTGAATTGATGTGCTAAGTGAATCAAAATAAATAAAATTTCTCATGGAAACAGAAATCATAATTTTTGACCCTTATGGATAACCTCTTAGTCAAAGAAATTTATAAGTGGGTCACCAATTTAGCAGAAAAAATATTTAGTATCTGAATATTAAAAATACTTAAAGAATAATATCATTCATATATGCTAAAAAGTTCTGTTTCAACAGGTAACAAATACTTTACTTCACGTCAGGAAGGCTTAAAACTGAGATTTTCTTAAAAAACATCTTACACATCTTATAAAATAGATCACGACCTTCCACTGTATGATATGATTTTGAAGTTTATCGTAATTTTATTGAGTTCTAGTTTGTTTTTTTATTTTAAGTGCTGAGGTGTTTTATGTCTTTAGAGCACAAACCTATGAATAAAACTATGTTTCTAGAAAAGCTGGTTCTCTCCTTCTGTCGAAGAAAGGTACATGCTGCTTCGTTCTGGCTAGTCTTTGTAAAAAAGTAATCGTGAATCCGTATGAAACTATTTTTCCTTTTCGTTTGTGCCTGGAGATGGTACTGTGTGTTCCAAAACTTAACTAAAGTGTTATCATTATATCAACTCTATCGTGTTGTGTTTTGTTTATGTTTAGATACATCCAATGACTTAAAAACAAAGAGCCATTCTGCTTTTGTTTGCACATTTCAATGAATTGGTCTTTAATGTATAAAGCATGTATATTTATGGCATATTTATGTATAAAGGATGTTTTAATAGCAGTCATAAATAATTTAGAAGTACAGTACCATAGTCTACTGCCTTTATTTGTGACACTGTTTCAAGCCCTTTTGGTTACCAGAAAGGTTTGAAACAGTGCTGATGTAAAGTATCCTCAGTGGTGGGCGGATCATGGGTTAGAATCCCTTTGCTGTCAGGCTGCCTGTGGGAGGTTTTCCTCTATGCCATTAGTTCCATAAAAAAGCCCTTCACAAAGGCAGATGTCTCCCAATACTTGATCCAGGAGTTCCCTTGTCTTCTGGATTGGGTTGAAAATTACAAGGACGCAGAGTTGAACATGGGTAGTCGTACACTCAAAATTGGATAAGCTATCCAACGACGGTTGTAAAATGAAATAAAACTAGCATGGTTTCACTCACCCATCCCCTCCTAATCACAAGAAACATTTGTGCCTCTCTTCAGTCCTGGGGACTGAAATCATACTTTAGAAAAAATCATGAGACTAAATTTTATCAATATCTTTTCCATTTGTTCTTTAAATTAAAATGTCCTTTTTTCCTTAAAAATGTTAATTTCATGCAAACATTTTCTATATATTTTTCTGGTTAAGTTTGTACAAATATTACATTTTAATGAAAATATCATTTTTGTAATTATTGCAAAGTGATCTAGTAATGATGTCACACCGCAATGAAGGAATGGGATTAATTGAACTTCAGCATCTGCTTGCTTAAGCGAAATTTGTACTATTGTATCTAAATTTGTTGAGTTTTCATTTTCCCCTAATGTTTTGAAATGCAGAAAAAGGTTAAGATTATTAGTATTATTTTAAAAAGAGAGAGACACACAGGAAATAAATAATGAAGTGAAAAAAAAGTAATAAGACAGTAAATAGCTTCATGAAAAAAATTAGGGGTTATTATTATCCAGTGATTAGTGCAAAAAACAAGTTTAACTATTATTTTTATCTTGTTTGCTATGAAAAAATCAATATCAAAAAAATCTAAATGAAAAAAAGTCTAATTATTGATTTAATATATGTGCCATTATTATGGAAAGATACATTTTGGAGTCAGTGAGCTATAAATTTCTGGTGAACAATGCTAGAATGTATTAATTGGTCAAAAAATAGTTCATTCTTGAAATTTTTTTTAGAGTTGTACCCATGAACCATGGTGAAAGTGGGATGGAAGCGAAGCAACGGCCTCGCTACCATCGTTTATTTCATTTCAGCATTTGGCTCTGATGGCATCACTAAGAACAACGAGAAATTTTCTTTTTCTCCACGGACATGCTCATCCACTTGCAAATGTAGATTTGAATTTCAATTCTTGGTTTTTCCTTATCGCGTGATTTTTTTTTCCTTTTTGCTTTGCTCTAGGAACACCTTTTTTCAGAATCCTCAGAACACAGGCATTTCATTTTATAACCATTGTTGAACAGCTGACCCAATTTTAAGTTTACGACTACCAATGTTCACCTCCGCAGCCTTGTAATTTTGAACCCAATCTAGAAGAAAAGGGAACTCCTAGATCAAGTAGTGGGAGAAATTTGCCTACCCCGGAGGAGTTTTTGATGAAACTAACCCGCATTTGCGTATACATGGGGAGGAAAACCTCCGACGGTTAGTCTGGTGGCAAGGGGATTCTAGCTCATGATCTGTCTACCATTTAGAATATTATACGTTAGCACTGTGGTCTGGGAGAAGCGGGTGGTGAACGTTCTTTTATCAAATTAAAAGTTATAAAAACCGATTTAACGTCTACAATGACGCAAGAGAGTCAAAATTCGTTGGCAATACTTTTCATCGAAAATAAAACAGCAAAAATAACTTGATTTTAAAAGTCAACAAAACTGTTTACCTCTGCGAATCACGAAAAAATAAATTGTCAAAAGATGATGCTCATAAGAAATATTAATTGTTCTTGATATTTATATTAGAATATTTGAGATGATATTCTAATTAAACCAACCGCTTTCTTTTTTAACCTTAAAATCGTTAGTTATTTTCTTTTTCATATGTTTTTTTAATTGATATTTAGGGGTAATTTTCTTGTAGAAATATTGTAATCTTAAAGGTAAAAAGCAATTTTTTACAGCGTTAATACTACATCAATTCACGGATGAAAATACGTTATTTTTATTACTCAGATTACTTTTCTTAAATTGAATTAAGGGCGCCGTTTTCAGTATAGCCCGAGGCGTACAAACGTCTTTCGCCGTCACTGTATGAATGCATATAGATCTAATGGAAACATACGTATTTATTGTATTTAAAAATTTCAGACGGTTACAGAAAAAGATACTAAGTTCGAGTTTTCTATTTGTATTTTGGGAACGGCTCGATGTTTTCTAGATTTTATAATTTCTGAAACAGTAGCGCCATCTATCATAAATAAGTGGGTAACAACGGCTTCATTAAAACTCGAATATGGATGGTGTTTTCAATAGAAATGTAAACAATAACAATCTCGAGCTCGGGACCTACTCTAGTTCCGGTTAAAAAGTTTGCAGCTGCTTACTACATGTTATTCTGATAGGCGATGTTTTCAAACGGATAATTTTGTTTTCAATAAAAGAAATAAATTAGATAATTTCTGAGCTCAAATCTGCCGTCTTTCATAAGATATTAATGTTATTATGTAATTCTGGGGAGTTTGGAGTGAAAATGTGTTTTAGTTATTTTGTTATTCATTATTAAAAAAGGTGACATGGTTGCTAGATTTTGAATAACTCGCTTTTTTGGCAGTCTTGATTTGGCCTCTTTCCATTTGTTTATTACTGTTTGTTCGTGTTGCAAGCTGTGCACCATCTTACGTTAGTGTTAACACTTTTAGTATTGTAAACACAAGTATTGTTAGCATTGTAAACATAAGTAATAAGTAATCAAATGCATTGTTTGCAAGAATCTCAAAACACAATGATGCCAAATGACTTTAAAATACAACTGAAACAGTAACCCGGAAATTTAGGCAGTCCCGAGCTTGCAGCGTTCCCTAGTGTAGAAAACACCATCCATACAATTTAATATTTGTATCAGAATTAATTATTACATTTAATATTAAAAGGCTGAATTATTTTTTTAGTATATTAAAATTACAAATTTAGAATTATAGCAAATCAATTATGTATATATATAATTATGTAAACAAAATATATTAATGCATTTATATTAATTTCAATATAAATATTCTATGTAAAAGGAAATTAGTAGAATCTGAATTTAAAATAAAATTACAGATTTGGAAAATAAGGAATTATATTTTATAAATTTAAATGAAGGTTTTATTTTATAACCGTCGTTGAACAGCAGACCCGATTATGGGTTTACTAGTACTACCAATGTTCAACTCCGTAGCCTTGTAATTTTGAACTCAATCCCAAAGACAAGGGAACTTCTGGATCAAGTATTGGGAGAAATTTATATTCTTGGAACTAACCCGCATGTGCGTTACATGGAGAGGAAAACCTACCACTGTTAGCCTAACGGCAATGGGACTCTAACCCTTGATCCGTCTACCACTGAGGATATTTTACGTCAGCTCTGGTCGGTGCAAGCCGGATGCGGAATTCGTATTTACCGGCCATTACTGGGATTCGATCCTGGTTCACCTCATTGGAAGACGAACGCTCTATCCCCTGAGCTATTTCGGCTCGAGTTTAATGAATATCAAATATTTTGATAGTACATGTCAGTATCTGGAAAAACTTGAAAACAAACGCCAATAAGTTACAAGCTTTTACCAACAAATGTATCAGAAGAATTCTTAAAATTATTTCACGAAATATCTAATAATGAATTCAAAATCAGTAAACAAAAACAAATAGAAATTAGAGAAAGCAAATGTCGATAGTCTCTACACTATCAGAAAAGCGGAAAAATTCCAAGTAAAACATGCGCTAGACTGAACAACAAAAGATAAACGAAAGAGAGGTAGACCTGAAATGATGTGTTTCAGAACTATTATGAATGAATGAATTAAAGACATTAAACAAAATATGGACAAATAAAGTATTTGGCCCCATCAACGGGGTGAGATGGAGAGTCACGACAAATGCCCCATTTTCCTGCGGAGTGATAATGAAGATTGATTTCTAACTAAAAACTATTCTTCATAATAAATTCACTTTTGCTGCTGTTTGTTCAGTCATAACTTTAAAAGTAAAAGTTAAAAAATTACTTTTTATTGAATCTGTTTCAAAATTACTTTTTATTGATTCTGTTATGTGGATGCCACCCATATTATGCTGTTGTTGTTGTAGTTCATTTATGTCGCACTAGAGCTACACAATGGGCTATTGGCGACGATTTGGGAAACATCCCTGAGGTTGATCCGAACACATGCCATCACAATTTTGATCCTCTGCAGAGAGGATGGTAGCCCGGCGACCTGCACGCGAAGTCGAACAGTTTAACGAGGACCAATGCCGCACACCCTCGGTCCCTACGCAGACTGATCCAAGTGGTCACCCAACCGCACACAGACCGCAGCCAGTGATGCTTGACTTCGGTGATCTGATAGGAACCGTGTCTTACCGATCAGTCCACTGTGGGACAAACTGGTGTTCCTAAAAATATTACTTTTGTTTTACAGAACAATTATATTTGCTTTAAAAAATTATACCGTCATAATGGCAGTAATAGCATAAATAAATGCAAAAGATTATCTTTAACTTAAAAGAATTTAAATGTTTAAGAAATTAAGATGTTTAATTAAAAATTTGAGCAAAAAGTAGTTAGAAAATTTAGGTGTTTAAAAGCTGACATAAGTGAAATATGCGAAATTTATTTAAATTTGAAAGTTCGAGATTAAATATTTAAAGCATTTCCAAATAATTGGAAACACATTTGCAGAAAAACTTTCAAGCAGATATTTAATCCACGAATAAATCAGGTAGTGATGAAATTTAATACATTAGAAGTTAGTTTTATGTATTAAATTTCACGGGAACTGAAAATATTAAATCTTTTAGAAAGCTTATTCATAAATTTTAAAACTTATTACAAAATTTCTGAACGACCAAAATCTAAAATTTAGAGATTCCAACAAAATTATCGTAATAACTCAGAAAACGTTTGGTTTAAATTTTGCGCATGATTAATTACTTTATTGGTAGAACTTTTTGAACTCTGGAATGAAAACTTCATACGTCCCGCAGTGGACTGATCGTTAAGACACGGTTCCCAGCAGATCACCGAAGTCAAGAATCACTGGCTACGGTCAGTGTGCTGGTGGGTGACCACTTGGATCAGCCTGCGTAGGGACCGAGGGTGTGCGGTATGGGTCCTCGTTAAACTGTTCTACCGTAAAGTGCTCGACTTCGCGTGCAGGTCGTCGGGCTACAGAAGCGGGGGTGCCATCCCTTCTGCAGAGGATCAAAATTGCAATGGCATGTCTTCGGATCATCCTCAGGGATGTTTCCCAGACCGTCGCCAATAGCCCATTGTGCAGCTCTAGTGCGACGTGAGTGAACAACAACAACAAACTTCGTGCGTGTTTGTTAAATTTGAATTTGTTGTAATTACTTAGTCAATATTAAAAGAGATTCACGAATCTGCGCCGAATTTTGCGAACCGCAAAATCACTTCTCTGGCGGTCAGTGTACGGGTGGGTGACCACTTAGATCAGTCTTCGTAGGGATTGCTGTATTGATTCTCGTTAAACTATTCTACCGTAAAGTGCTCGACTTCGCGAGCAGGTCGTCGGGCTACCGAAGCGGGGGTGCCACCCCCTCAGCAAAGGATCAAAATTGTGATGGCATGTCTTCGGATCATCCTCAGGGATGTTTCCCAGACCGTCACCAATAGCTCATTGTGCAGCTCTAGTGCGACGTAAATGAACTACAACAACAACAGCATCGAAAATATGTATAAATCAATATTCGTCTTAGAATGTATGATCAGAACACTAGCCGCGAGGAGTTAAAAAATAGTTAATTCGAACTAGCTACCTCCACTCTATAAAGCATTTGGTGGGACGACGATAAAGTTCTGCCTTAAAAGTCCCATCTTTTATTCATTTATATACATTATATTACATTCATTTATATTTCCTTCGTAGAGGACTCTCCGAGGAACCGATTATAAACCCTTGTCACTCTGAAAGAACATATAGCATAAATTAGAAAAGGACATTACAAGGATACATCTGACGTTGGGATTCGAACCCACTACCATCCACGCTACACAGCGTTTGGTGAAACGGTAAGACTATTTGGCCAGAGTGATTCCCCCTTTTTCAATAAAAATTATTAAGTTGACAAAACTAGTATCAGTAGTATTTTATTTACGTCGTCTTAGAGCTGCTCAATGGAGTATTAGCGACGGTCTGGGAAACATTTCTGAGGATAACCTAATGACATGCCATCACACTTTTGATCTTCTGCAAAGGGGATGGCTCCCTCATTTTTGTAGTCAGACGACCTGCGAACAAAGTCGAGCACTTTATGGTAGAACAATTTAATACATCGCATCCTTGGTCATTTCGCAGGCTGATCAAAGCGGTCACTCACCCCTTCACTATCTGCTGCCAGTGATGTTTGTCTTTGGAGATCTACTGGGAACTGTGTCTTAGATCAATCGACTGTGGGATTAAGATGATAGATCTAGTGAATTGAAACTACTCTTATAATTTTGAGTATGCAATAAGTGCACCCTTCCAAGCCGAATGATCTCACTGTCTCGTTAAGCGCTCTGTAGCGTGGAGGGAGTGGTTCGAATCCTACTATAACTCTTTATGTATCTTCCAGAGGTCCTTCTCTAACTTGTGCAATCTATAGGACTTAACCAGCATTCTAAAAAAAAAAAAAGCTAAAAAAAATTGGTAGTAAAAATATGTTCGGATATTTAAAAACTCACAGCTTTACTTTTCCAATTTAATATTCTGAGATCAAAATTCTCTCGCAAAGATTTTCTAACAGAATTTTTTTTTTTTTAAATATTAGGAGATAAGTTTTTGAATGTTCTTTTGGAAATTTCGTTACCAATTTTTTAATTTTTTGATGACGCTGGTCACTTAACTTAGAATCCGTTCTTTATTATGAGCACACAAGTCTGCATATGTATATATGACAACAAACATTAACGAATTAGTAAGCCGGGTTGACTGTCAAATTGTGGTCCCAGACTGAGGAACGAGGATCACAGGCTCGTGCCCTGAAGTAACCCTGAAGATCCTCTGCGCTTTTATGTCATGCACGCGCCTTCCTCTAATAGAATAATTCATGTTTTCATCGAATCCTACTGGGTTTCTTTAGAATACGCGGTCGATGCAAAAAGTGTGCTATGATTATTAGCAACAATTGAATCAAACTCGTTCGTTTGAACTCTCTCTCTTACAGCACAGTAAACTGTTCTACCTTAAAGTGCTCGACTTCGCGTGCAGGTCGTCGGGCTACCAAAGCAAGGGAGCCATTCCCTCTTCAGAGGATCAAAACTGTGATGGCATGTCTTCGGATCATCCTCAGGGATGTTTCCCAGACCGTCGCCAATAGCCCATTGTGCAGCTCTAGTGCGACGCAAATGAACTACAACAACAACAACTACTACTCTTACAGCACAGATGTTGTTGTTGTTAATTTACGTCGCACTAGAGCTGCACAATGGGCTATTGGCGACGGTCTGGGAAACACCCCGGAGGATGATCCGAAGACATGCCATCACAATTTTGATCCCCTGCGGAGGGGATGGCACCCCCGCTTCGGTAGCCCGTCGACCTGCGCGCGAACTTACAGCACAGAGAATAAAAGTGAAGAGCAAAGATCCTTTTCTTCAGGTAGTGTTAGAGTTGGAGTTTTCAATTGGAGATTGATGTTTTCCGAAGCTTTTTCATGAAGTCAGTAGGTTAATAACTAGGTTTTAGCGAGAGTAATGTGACTAAAGAAAAGCCACGTTTAAGTTTCTATTTCGAATTTTTATTATTTTCTGAATATCATTTTTTTTTGTTGGATAATAAGCGAACATCCATGCATTTATAGTTAGATGTTAAAAATCTCCCTCCTTATTTCAGGATTACCAAAAAACAGGTAAGCCACTTTTACTCTTTACCTTTTGGGGGCCATCTGGTCAAAATGACCAATCTCCTAGACTACCAGTGGTGCTCCAAGGAGCCCATAGAAGATATTTTGGCTCATGCTAAAAACAACGGCTCAGTAGACTTTTGGTTTAATATTGAAGCAAAAGAAAAATCTAGTGCTATACCTCAGACCTCACCAGTACGCCTTAAAGCAGACCTAAATGCTTCTGTACCGACAAAAAAAATTAAAAGTATTAGATTCCAAAAAAGCGGGTCGCTCCTTATTCAATGTGACGACTTAGAAACTGCAAAATACATCTTAAAGATAAAAACAATCCTAGAGATTCCTGTAGCAGTTAAATGCCTTCTAGAATGCATTTCCTCCAAATTCATTCTCAGGAACTTTCCTGTTGAAACTTCGGTTTCGGACATTAGTCGGGAGTTCAATTTTGAAAGCAAGACACAAGCTCCAGAAATTCGTCGGTTCTTAAAACAAGGGAAACCGACAACCACAATCCTTTTCAATGTCTTAGGTACTGTTGTCCCTGAGAAAATACGTCTCTGGTATCAATACTATGAGACTAAACTCTTCCAAGATAGCGTTACCCTATGCAAAAACTGCTGGAGTTTCGGCCACCCCGATAAATACTGTAAATCCCCAACCAGATGCCACAACTGTGGAGGCCTTTCTTCCGAACATCAGGGCCCGTGTACTAGGGTCCAGTGCTGCAGAAATTGTAACGGCAACCATAATCCAATTCAGCGTGATTGTCCTGCATTTTTAAATTTTGAGAAACTAATGAGAATTAAGTCTACCCATCATGTTCCGATGAGTGAAGCTAGAAGAATAGCTTATTTGAAAAAGCCCTCATACGCAGAAATAACTCAGTCTGTGCCAGGAGAATACATTACCCGAGCAGAGCTAAAATCGGAACTTAACAAGTTCGCGGGTTCCATGCAACAGCTAGTCGAGAATACCTGCGCAAAACAAGTTTCTATACTGGCAGCCCAAATTGAGAATTTGACTGCTTCCATAAATAATATTCTTATCCCCGCGATAACTAACATCCAACGAAGCACCACTGCCCAGGGTGCAATCACAGAAACAAAAATCTCATCCTACTCGTCCGACTTCTCTCCAGAACGGGCAAAAAAGAAGAAGAAATCGAACTCACCCCCAACTTATGTGCAATTCACTACAAATCCTCTCCTAACAGCTGATCACCCTATAGTCCAAGATCTGCCTATGCCTATGGACAACTCCTTATCAATGCCTCTAATACCGTTGAACAACGATGAGGATGAATTATCTCTTGTGCCTTAAGAAAAGGCTTTAATTTAAAAAAAAAAAAAAAAAAAAAAAAAAAAAAAAAAAAAAAACTCTTACCTTACTACATACATACTCTGTCCCAGGCGTTTAGAAAAACTTTAAAAAAAAAAACAACTTTTATTTTTATTTCTTATAAACTATGTCAATTCCGATATTTAATATAGTGCAATGGAATGCTCGCAGTCTTAGAAATAAACGCTACTGGCTGAGTCAAAACATCTTTTCAGAAGCCGATATTATCGCAATTCAGGAAACCTTCCTTCAAAGCGATGATCAAATTAACTTTAAAAATAAAATTACTCTCCAACAAGATCGTGACCCCCCTAACCATAGAGGTGGTGGCACCCTCTTAGCTATTTCAAAACATATCCCATTTCAAAGAATTTATTTCCATAATCTCCCCCCTTCCCGAATTGAGACCCTCGGTGTAAAAATTCAAGTTAACAATAGACAAATCACGGTAGTTAATATCTATTCACCAGACGGTAATTACTCCTCACAATGGTTGGAAAATTTCCTTCCCAATATTGAAAAACCCTTCATCATCGTCGGAGATTTTAACGTAAGACACCGAGCCCTCGGCTCTGCCTCTTGCTCCCAAACTGCTGACATCTTTCTCGACTGGATCCTAACAAATAATATTACTATTTTGAATACAAATACTCCCACCCACTTTGGCGGCCCACATCATCAACAGTCATTATTAGATCTTACCCTAGTTTCCCCTGAACTTTACCAGAAATCTTCTTACTCTGTCTTCCCAGACCCTTTTGATAGTGACCATTTTCCAATTATTACCAAAGTTAAATTCTCCTTAAACAACCCTAACATCCCACGCCCGTACCTCCATTTGCAAAACGCACAAAATGAAATCACTCAAGCTCTGTCAAATAACAACTTCAACGCAAAGAACATAGAAGATACTTGCAATTCCGTAGTCAAAGATAATACCCGATTTACAAAATTTTCCCCGCATCCCACGACCCCGTGGTGGGATAAAAAATGCGCGTTTCTGCTAGGTCAAAAGCGCAAATTTTTGCGTAAGGCTAAAAAACAAGTCTCATCCTCATTTTGGCTTAAATACAAACACTACTCCGCTCAACTCCGCCAATACATTAAAATCAGAAAAAGAATCTATTGGGACAAAATTTGTTCCAATTTAGGTTCCTCAAAAAACATTTTTAAAATCTTAAAAAGTATCTCAACTCGAAATTCCTCTGCTCCCTCCGAAAACCTGATTTTAACCCACCAAGCGACAGCTATCACCTGCCCACTCGCCCAAGCGAACCTTTTTGGGGAGCACCTTTTTCATGCTCAAAGCCCCTGTCCAATCCCTTTCTCATTCTGGGGTACAGGCTACAGCCACTTGGATACCCCTTTCTCGTCTACCGAACTGGAAGCAGCTATTCGTCGAACAAAGAACACGGCACCCGGGCCAGACCGCATTCCGGCTACTCTCATTAAATTTATTCACTCCCGTTACCCAACTAAGCTCCTTAACTTTTTTAATGTCGTTCAAGATACAGCCCAACCTCCATGTTCATGGACCCAAGCAAAAATCGTTCCGATCTTAAAACCAGGAAAAAACCCATCATAAATTCTCAGCTACTGACCTATTGCTCTCACTTCGACTTTCGCCAAGGTCTACGAACGTATGCTTTTACAAAGGCTCCTTAATTTTTGCCTTCAGCAAAATATCCTCCCCCCCTCCCACACTGGCTTCCTCCCCTTTCGTGACTGTAATACAACTCACTCAATACTCTACCATGACATACGAGAAGCACGTGAACGGAGAAAATTTATCGTTTGTGTTGCACTCGATCTAGTCTCGGCATACGACAACGTATGGATTGATGGTCTCCTCACCAAACTCCTCTCGGTCGGCATATCTGGAAAAACAGCACTTTTCTTACAAAACTTTCTCTCCGATAGAACCTTCTACATCTCTTGGCGCAACACCCGGTCTAAAGATTTCCAGCAACCCCAGGGCCTTCCGCAGGGCAGTGTCCGCTCCCCCCTTCTTTTTATGTTTTACCTTAAAGACATTCACAAACACCTTCCCACTGGAGTTCAAATTCTTGTGTTCGCTGATGACATCTACATTTACTATGCTGCAAAATCTTTTGACAGGGTTATTGCTAAACTTCAAGATGCCATCATCACCATTCAAGCTTGGTGCACAGAGTGGAAAATGGCTATTTCACCCTCAAAAAGTGCAACTATTAATTTCTCTAACAAACGTCTGTCACCTACGATTCAGTTAACAATTTTTAACGAACGAATTCCCCAAGTTAATTCCATCAAAATTCTCGGCATCCATTACACTGCAAACATTTCTTTCCTCGGTCATTTTCAATACCTAAAAAAGAAATGTTTAAAAAAAATTAATGCACTCCGCTGCATCTCTAGCACTCAGTGGGGGTCTCGAACCTACCACCTCATTCAGATTGTAAATGCCACAATCAGAAGTATCTTAGAGTATGGCAGCCCAATCCTCTTCTCTGCGCCAAAATCACATCTCCGAGTAATTGAAACAATCTACAACTCTAGTCTCCGCGCAGCAACGGGCCTCCCACGATGGACTCCAATTCATATCCTCCACAGAGAAGCCGGCACTACCTCAATCTCACACAGACTTGTTTTAGCAGCTAAAAAATTCTACCTCCGTCACTGTTCCCTTGGCTCTCACTCCCCAATAAATCGCCTTTTGCATAAATTCCATTTTACTAGACTTAAAAAGAAACCCCACCTTTTCCTCAAATTTCAGGACATCTTCAGCCAAAAAGGCATAAGTAAATTCAATATCATCCCCTTCCACATTCCAGTTTTCCTCACAGATCTCCCGAACCTCTGTCTTTTTGTACACGATCTTCCTTTTCAAACTACGAAAAATCCCAACGAAATCCTCCCTCTCTATCAGGAAACCCTCCACACCCTTTGGAAAGACTTTGTCATCCTGGCTACCGATGCCTCAAAATCCAGTACGAACACAGGTATTGCGGCTATTAACTCAAGGAACAACATGTCTTATATCTCTCAAATCCATCCTATTAACTCAGTTTTCACCGGAGAAGTTTTAGCGATTTGGTTAGCAGTCACAAAATTCACTACCGAGTATCTAGATTACGTTATTTTATCGGACAGTAAGTCCGCAATCACTGCCCTCATCTCAGCCACCCATAAATCCCCTCACAGCATCCTCCTCTTACAAAACAAGATAGTTTCAGCAAGTGCAAAAGTGAAATCAATCACGATCGCCTGGACACCAGCACACGTTGGCATCCCCCCCAATGAAACCGCTGATAAGCTGGCCAAACACGCCACCAATGCCCCTCGAGCCATCTCTTTTATCTCACCTGAAGACTTGTCATATTCAGCAGTTTTAGACTCAAACCGCGAACTCAGTAACCTCCGGACTAATTCAAAATACCACAAGCGTTTCCCCTTTGATCACCCTGTTAATAAAACTTCCCTCAATCAACTCCCAACCCGAAAATACGATATCTTAATCTCGCGTCTCCGAAGCAACACAATCCAACTTAACGAAATTTATGCAAAAATAGGGCTCGTAGACTCCCCTTTGTGCGACCATTGTCAACTTCCAGAATCTGCTATCCACCTCCTCTTTGAATGCAAAAAGTTCGAGCATCAGAGACAAACACTGCGCGCCTCAATCGGAGTTTTTCCACTCTCCCTTCACCGTCTTCTTAGTTATAACCAATACGATAATCTTCTCAAAAATTTAGTGGATTTTTTAATTTCAACTAAGCGTTTCTAGCCTCCAGTTTTCAAATCCATAATTAAATGCAGTCACTAATTTTTAAGTTTTAGTTTAAGCCTCTCTGAGCGCCTGGGAAAAAGAGTATGTTTTTCTTATTTTTTTGTTTTGATGAACGTGTTTCTCCAAAAGTATTGGAACCACCAAATGCTAGTTTTTAACTTTTTCTAATCTTCCTCTCCAAAAGTGTTTTGGAAAATATTTAATTTTGATCTCTACTGTAAACTTGTTTCGCTTCTTCAAGAACAGCGTACACTCTCATCACCTCATCTTCAGCATCAACAACTCAACTCACAAAAATACACCTTACAGCAAGGGGGATAAAAGCGAGTAGCAGAGATCCCCCCCACATCATCATCAACAGTCCTTTTCTTCATTCAACCCAAAAACTCGTTCATTTTTCACCGATTGAACTTTCAACATATAACGAACAGAAGTAAATTTTTAACTTACATATTCAGCACACACTCTTTTATGAAAATTCAGCATTGAGAATTTTGGTTGTGTAATTAAAGTTGTAACTCAGAAATCTTAAAAATGAATTTAACATGCGTGTAAGTAATACTACAAGTTTTTATCACATATCTCAAGTAATATGATTATTTTTGTATTATTATGTGTTAAACATTATTTATATAAATTAAAAAAAAAAGATGCATTGCAAATAGTTCCTTACAATTCTAATTTCTGCAAATAAAGGCATTCCATCGTTAAGTGGTATTTTCTTTTCTTTTACTTTTTGTATTTTGTAAGGTACTGTGTTTTTTTTTTAACACAAAAATTAAATAAGTAAATTAATAAAATTTATTATATAGGTAAAATTTTCCATTCGACTTAATCAGGGTAGAATAAAAGGCTATAACCGAGACAATAACCGAAAGGCTCAGCCATTAGATTTTGGAAGCAAACATAAAATGAATTTTCAAATTATAAGCATAAATCGAGTTGATGTAATAATAATCAATATTACTAATAAAAACAAATATTTAGAAAAAAAATTTATTTGTAAAGACTGAAATTGTTTTTGAATCATACAATGCATTCCTCTAAGTAATTTTAAATACTGAGGCGTATTTATAGTACATAAAAGGAGCAGGGATTTTTACTTATTTGAAATAATTGTAGAAACATCAAGTTTCAAAATGACTGCACAACGTAATAAATGATACCGGAAGAATTTTTGCCTTTGAATTTCAGTAATGTTTTGTTACCGTTTTGTTTTACACTATCGATCACTGCGTACGTTTCCCAACTGATTTTATAAGCCATTTTGAATCAATTTCAAAACATAGGGAATAATGTAAAAATAAATACTCATGATTTTATTTACTATGCGATCCATAAAATTAGATATACTACTAGAAAATATTTTAAAATCAAAGTGTTGTTCCCCGTTAAAAAAATCATCTTTGTTACTTATTTTAAATAACCCCAATTATCAAAGTAGCTTTTTATTACAGTTTTCAAACATTTTATGAAGACTTTTGTACTATGTTGTAAAATCTCTTAGGTAATTGGATAAGTGTGTTAAAATATGCGTTAGACGTCAAAAGTTACAAAAAATGTAAAATTTATTTTGACGGTTAAGTTCTAAAAAGTAGTGCGACTTTGCAAAAAGTTAAGAGCTGTTGTCGTTTGTAAAAATTGTAATAGTTCAACCGATTACGAAAGATCAGATTGAAGCCGGATTGTTTTTTAGAAATCACTGGATCATACTTTTTAAAATCACTTTTTCCGAAATTTGAATAATACAAATCGGAAAATTGAAATAAATGCACTATTATATTCAAATTAAAAAGAATTGAAGAAATTGAGGAAATGTTATATTAAACCACATTTTCATAGTTTAGAGAGCTTTTTTAATTGTATTTTTAGAGATAAAGTGTAAGCAGTAAGATTCTGCATACTTGTAAAGTACCTACGTGGAAGAAATACCAAGGTTTGATGTAAAGTCACCTATGGAAAAAGTGTGAATTTATACTGTCCCAAGCCAGTCAATTCCTGACATTTGTTGACTTTGAGAATTCTCAGGGTGGTCTTACTCCTTCCACCTTAGAGTAAAAGCGATTGTTTCCAATCTATAATATTTTATTATGTCATTGAAGGACATTTTAACTCTTTGACGTAGATGGGACACCGGTGTCTTTTTTATATTTTTCTTCCGCTCTAATTACAAGCAAAAATACATTTTGATATTTTTTATTTATAAAAAACAGTACTAGTTACTAAAAAAATCTATTAGATTATCAGAACTATATATTTGTACTAAAACATAAAATTCAAGAAAATGTATTTTGAAATTTTCTTTTCATTTATATTTAAAAACTTATCAATAATTGTTTTTGTAAATTAAAGAAATTTCAATGACGAATGACCGTTTCTTTTAGATATAAATAACTGCAAATAAGTGCAAATTTGAAAAATTATTGTTTTTAGAAATGAGCCGTGTTTGGAAAATTTATTTTAAACGCAAAAAAAGACACCGGGGCCTTAGACTGCTTTAAAAATCATAAATTATTTAAATCCTAATAAAATATTTTCCCCTTATTTTGACATTAATTAATACAAAATAATGAAAAACGTGTTTATTAAGAATTCTGAGTCAAAGGGTTATATTGCTAAATTGCTTTAATTTCTAAAATTGGGTTTTTGTACCTTCTGTTGAAATTTTACTAATACTTAGAACAGAAGTTCAAATTTTTAATGGATTTCAGTTTTAATAAAATATTTTTTTGATCTTAAACTTAATAATAGTATTGATTTAAATATTCTTGAATTAAAGTTTGGAAAGTAAATTATTTCAGAAAGCACTTCCAATAGAAAACTTTCATTTAAACTGTTGGAAACAAAAACGTGTACTAATCCTAATAAAATCCTTTGGGATAACTCCCACACGTTTTGGGCGTGGTTATTTTCTGTTGAACAATATTTCAAAAAGACTTTGGGCGTTTATGTTTTCCTTATATGCAGTGACAGAAAGTAAAAATAATAACTTATTTTCTTAAGATTAATAAACTTTAATTAACGTTTTAATGTCACTTGAAAGGAAAACATGCTAATTATTATGTTTACTTTGTTAGTTAGAAATATTTTTAAATCAACAAAGTAAATATAATAACATCTTTTCTGGACTATATTTGTTGAAATATATTTGTTGAACTATTATGAGATATTTAGAACCTACGGTTATTTTTTTTTAAAATTCTTTTCGCTGCTGTTATAAAAGTAACTATTCCGCAGCACTTGTTCAATTGATTTCTGGAAACTAGATATTTAAATAAAAAAGTAAGGATCTTAGCCGAAAATGTAATATTTTTTAAAATATTTTTATGAAGTTAGTGTTACAATGCTTAATTTTCTATTATGTAATATATCAATTTTTATTTCTTTAATTATGAATACTGGTAGTTAGAATGGTTTCCAATTCGCTATATTTTTAAAAATACTCTCTTCAAATTCAAAATCTCTTCAAATTATAATGTAGTCAGTGTTTTGCATACTTGCTTGATTAATGGTTCAGCTTAATACCTTAAGTTCAAAATGATTGAAAAAGTACGATAGGAATAAAATTATTGCAGCAATGAAAATATTCATTACCAAGAGAAATTGAGATAAAATTTTATATTGTCAGCATTTTTAATAATTATAAAATTTCAAGAGACCATTTACAGCAGTTTTTCCAACACTATTCCATTTCATTTAAAATATGTCACGTTCATCACATCCTTCGACAAGTTTGGAATACTGTTTCATTGTTATAAAGTATCCTCCCATATTATTAGCCCTTACTGTATGACATCAGTCATTTTCCTACAGCTTGGCCTCCATGATTCCCAGACTTAAATCTTGCTGACCTTTGCTAATGCTTTGGAAGTTAGACTTTTGAAGTTAAGGTCTTTTGAAGGTAAACATACCAAGCAAACACAAAGCAATCTCACCTTACGTTGTTAAAAGTGAACAACTTGTCTATACAACGCAAAAGTAAAGTAACATTATTTACGATGTCCTTAACACTTTGGCGCAGATGGAACACCAGCTCTTTTCATATATTTTTTCTGATGCTCTAATTACAAGTAGAACTATATTTTGGAATTTTTAATTATAAAAAGTTTAACAGTTACTAAAAAATTGGTTAGATTTTCTGAATTATATTTGTTGTAAAATATAAAATTCAATAAAAAAGTTTAAATTATTTGCATTCATATTCAAAAATTAATCAATAATTGATTTTGCAAATTAAAGAAATTTTAATGATTAATTATTGTTTTTTTTAGAACCAAATAACTGCAAATAAGAGCAAATTTAAAAAAAAAATTGCTTGAAAGTGAGCTATGTTTGGGAAATTTTACCTTTAACACAAAAAAGGACATTGTCAAAAACCAAAATTAGTAAAATGTTAAATTTAATATATATTTCACCTATTTTGCACTAAATTAATACTGAATAGTGGAAAAAACATGAAAAATATGTTTATTGAAAATTCTTCATTAAAGGATTAAGTTAATGTCTTCCATAGGTCTATTGGAGTTAAATGTATTATAATGATTCATGTTTTATTTACAGTTTCTCGTCATATTTGTTTATGTTATGTGCATGCTTACAAGCATTTACAAATGCCCAAGATCCAATGCCAGATAATGAACGATTTTTGTTTTCTCCATTTGCTATTAGTGGAATGATCAAAGGACTGCTCGATATGCAAGTAAGTTATCGAAAAACTTTTTTTTAATTATTTCGAAACATTACTTTCTTGTCAAATATCAAAATATTGGCACTTATTAATGTATTACGAAATTCCATACTTTTGCATTTTATTCTTTATTTTTTGTTTCGAATACCATATAATGCAGTTTATGAAATGGTACCAGCTAAAGCACTGAATATTCGCAAAAGAACGTTTCGATACTTCACCATTTGTTTAATTGGCGCTTTTATGGTTAACTAGTAATCAAGTGGTTTAATTATTCATGTTATAGTCCCTAAAAATATTATTCAAATTAATAAGAACTAGATATATTAGATTAAGAAACAAAAAACAAAAATCTAATTTTTTTTCTTTTTTTGTTGTTGATAATAAATATTTACATTAAAATGTCTTAATTCTTATTGTGATAAAAAAATGTAGCATAATTCAATTTTCTATTTTTCGAGTAGGCAAGATTCAAGGTAAATAAAAAAAGAAAATAGTAAACAAATTATTTCGTTATCAATTTATTTGCTAGCGAGTTCACATGCTTGGACCATATTCTATCACCACTGTTTTTTTTCCTCACCCATTGGCAAAATGGGTGTTGTTTTGGGTTTGATGGCGTGCACACCTTATTTGGACGTCATCACACTTTTCAACTGTGTTCAAGAGTAATAGTAAACAGTGCGCATGCGTCGTCATTGCATGCGTTGCTATGGCCACAGCTGTTTGCTAATTTTTTTAGAATTTCTTTTTCACCAGCAGGCATTTTTAATGTATTTACATAATAATAATTTAAAGTATTTTTATATTCTTTTTATTATTAACTTATAATTACTATCTTGATGGTGAGTTTAATATAGGGAAGTGTCGGCTACCCCCGTCCATTGTCAATTTCATATGTATAGAATATTTTTTCAAGTCAATGGGCCATTGGACATTAATTGTTATATTAAAAAAAGATTATTTTCAAAGTTTCAAGCATTTATGCAGCTGGTAGCATGGTAAACAATAGTTTTGAAAATATGTTGAATACAGTAGTCATGAAATTAAGGAAAATTGGTTGAATGTTTCGATTAAACTTCATTTTAATGCTAAAAAAATAATTTTTTCCATACATACAACATCAAAGTATGTAGTTTAATTTGCACAAAGAAAGAAATTTATGTGTGAAAAATTGTTCGAGTAATTACAAATTTACAAAAAAATTGGATTTTGGGTAGCCCCTCTCACATGAATGTCGGGTATCACAGCCCAATTTTATTTCGTCGATAAATGTACGGTTGCAAAGATTATTATTTTATTGCTTCAAATTTGAATGTTATATGCATTTTTAACAACAAATATTGATGTTATTAAATGATTGTTATTAAATGAGAGAATTCACTAAAAGTATATAAATATGTAATAAATAAAATAATTTTGTGGTAAAAATGATAAATGAGGTTTATCTATTGTCAATACATAGGTCATCTTCATTTACACCTGAAAAACAGTTAAAAAACATAATTTTTGTAACTGGGTGGGGCTACCCGACACATTTTCAAAAGAGCTGAAAAAATGTTTTTTTAAATTTCTATTTTTGTAATGTAAACTATTCTTTTTTTGGTTTATTCTTTTTGCATTATTTAATTAGATGATAAAACAATAGAAACATACAAAAATATTGATTATTACTCAATATTATACAGAAATATAAGCGATACTCCTTAAATGGGCGGGGCCTCCCCTAAATATGAATACTGACGAAGGAAAAGTATTTTGTGACGTCTTGAAACACATACATAGGCAGGATTTGAAAACCAATCCGAAGACAAGAGGACAAACATCAATTGAAATAGTTTTTGCAACCCATGATTCGAAATGCTGTGGTGTTTATCGATGTCAATTCAGAAAAGAAAAAATAGCATTTGACCACAATTTTTCCCTTTTTCCTTTATATTTTCCCGTTTTATTTATTTATTTTTTTTTCGTTTTCAAAAATAAAAGTTATGTGAGTATACTTAGAATTAAAAAAGATTAGGTATAGTAAAATTAAAATGAAATCAAATCTATGCCTGTTGCATTAGTCACATTACTATTTTTGCGACCACTTTCTATTATTTTTTTTCTCTGATAGTTGCCTCGCCGGCTTGTTTTACATTTAAATTAGAAAAAATATAATTTAAATATCAAAACTAAAAATTCATATCATAAAAAAAAAACTTATTCATGATGTCCTTAAGCATATAACAATAAAATCACGATTTAACGAAATTAATCCACACGAAGCTGAAAGTTGATATTTAACTAACCTTAAATTCCAAATATTGCAGATTCGACCCCAAGGTGGTTACTATGAAGAAAAATATAAAAAAATATTTAAGGATAATGAGTCTGAGCAGTCCATTGAAAGCCTGTTTGTCGACAGATTCGATACTGATTTACATGAACCGGGCTATACCAGCGATGAGTTGTTATATCAAGACGCGAAGCTACTGAGAGAATCAATGAAGGGTCGCGGCCCAAATCCCTGTTTTGAAATTGACAGAATTGAAAGAAATCCTCTTCTTGGATTAATGTGTTCTCTCCAATTACAGAAAGTAAGTATTAAAAAGGCAAATTTTGCCAAAAGAATTATGAAGTGGAATTTATGAATGCGAGCTTATGTTGTGAAGAATTTACCTATTTCTTATTAATGATCACAGTGTGGTCAACTAGGGGAGATCAAATTTATGAGGGGGAAAGTTTTCATAGTTTTGCTCATTTTTTAGAGGAATAGTTATTATTAACTGAACATTAATTAGTATTTTTGTATAACAATTAAAACTAATTATTGAACTTAAAAAAATTACCCTCAGAACTTTACAACTTATAAGTTGGAATTTAGACTTGGTAATAATTTCTCCCTGAACTTTCTTACTGCAATTTTTTTTAAAAATCTATGCTTTACTTACTTTTGACTGTAGAGATAATTGCTCTAAAAATATAAGTTTAAATTAATGTTTAATGGTGTAAATCTAATAATAAAAGCTTTCGTAAATTTTAAATGGTGATTTCTCAGAGCAATATTTTTTATCTTTTCTTCAACTTTGATCCGTTTTACTTTACTCCGTTTTACTTTACTCCGTTTTACTTGATCTTTGCCAGCATATGATCCATAAGAAATCATGCTGCACAGGAGAATGGAATTGAATTTTGTGAAAATGTATTAAAGGATGTGTGCCAACATTTATTGAACTTCTACGAATATGGTTAAAGTGACAGTTTGAAAATTTTCAAATGGCAACACTTTTTCCCGTCGAAATTTATTATGTTAAAAAAAATCTTTAAATTAGAATGATATATTTAGTAAAGTGTCTTGGGATATTCATCCACTTTTAGATGCACCTGGATAATTTTTTTTGAAATTTTTTTCCGCACATGCGCTGTATAAAGCAACTACTTCAATTATACTTTACAGGCGCAGTTTTTATTATTATTTTTTTAATTTTAAAGCAATAATTTCGTTATCAGTTTAAAATTGATTCAAACGCTTTGTTTAATTTTTTTTAAATATTTAAGCTATAGCAAAAATGGCACTAGACCTAGTATATATTTCGGACATTTACCAAAGGTCTAGTCATATTAGGTCTGGTTAAGTGCCATTGCCCATTATACATTTGCCAGGTATATCCTACACTGATGTTTTTTTATGGTCAAGTGCCATTGCCCGGTATATATTTGCCCGATACTCCAAACACTGATGTTTGTTCTAATCTATCGTCAGTAAGTATTAAAATATCGAATAAATGTAATTATATCCACGAATAAATTAATATCAAATCGGATGTAATAAATATTTCGGACATTCACCAAAGCGACTAATTTGATTGTCAACATTCACCGGTGAAAGTCAACAGCCGCCGATTTTGGTCATTCACAGTAACATGCACATCATTTACATAATAACCTCATCAGGACGATTATTTCATACTTTGCCTAAATAGCATCCGGCATTTCAAAAAATAAAAATAATTGGTTTTGTTGGCGATGATCTCGTAAGGCGATAAAGAATCATGCATAGTACAGGTAAGGAAGATATTAACCTCGAAGGAAAAGTGGATGAATACCCCAAGGAACCACAGAGTTGAAGCGTCGAAAGTCTATAAAGTACTTTTTTCTTCATATCTGCCTGGTGCCGCTTTTTTTATATTGCAAGGTTCATGTTTCGGAGAAAAAATTGAAAATTGTAACTTTGAAAGTTGTATAATCGCTTTGCGCATGCCTTATAAATTTAAACAAAATTTTATTCTTTTGTACTTAACGGTATTCTCGACAGGTGTCACATCTTGGTAAAATAATCCTATTAATCACTGTGTATAAATGCAGCTTTCTGCGGTTCTTTAGTTTTTTTTATTGCGTTTATAGTTTTTGATTTAATGATATAATCAATTTTCTTAAGGAAATTTTTAAAAATGCAAATTTATATTTCATTTAGTCCCAAACTAATAATGCAATAAAAAAATATTACTTTACCGCTATTATATAAAAAAAATTACAATATTCAATCAAAATTGTTCGTGAACTGCCGAATTAATAAAACATCTAAGTGAAAAAAATAAATGAATTGTTTTTGTTTTCTATTTTGCAGTGTGCTATTGTTATTCATGAAAGTTTAATATTTCCCATTAAATATTTTGTCAGTGAAAAAAGCGTTTTAATAGAAATAAAAAAAAAACCTTTTGTGGAAAAATAATGGTCAAAGATCGATAAACGTTCATCACGCTAAAAGGGAATTAATCCAGAAATGTGAATGTACTAAGTTTAGTTTGACTTGAGTTCAACAACCTTAAAATGGACTTAAAAATTAAAACTTCGGTTAAATTATTTCTTAGGAAAATAAAGGAAGTGCTTTTAAAGTAAATATTCTATACAGTGATAGAAATGTTTTTTTTTTAAAAATAAGACTTTCTTTAGTAAGAGTGAACCGCATAGTTTTTAAAATTAATTGAAAATTCAAAAAAGGTAACTATTATTATTTTACAATACGACTTTTTATTTTAGAAGCATGAACATTTTGTGGTAAGAAGTTATATCTGGTACCAAGTATATCCGGCCATACGAATAGAAATCAAACGAATTTCGTTAATACGAAAATTAATACAATACTATTTTCAATACAATAATATTTAACCATATCTTAAATTTTGAATTTTATTTAATTTTATCTATGGTGCATATCCTTTGTTACTATTTCATTCATCGTCACTGAAATTTAGTTAACCAAAAAAAAAAAAAAAAAAAAAAAAAATTTTAAATTATAGCAACAAGTATTGCAATCACATAGTTTTCAGTAATCATTAGAATTTAAAGTTCTTTACCTCAAAATGAACAAAAGTTCGCTATTTTATCCTTCAAAACTTTAGCATATTTTGGAGTAGCATGTCTAAGGTTTCCTAAAGAGTGTTTATTCATTTTGGTTATCAGTATTAACAGAAACTTGTTACTAAATTTTTGAAATTTTGTAAGGTATATCGGTGGTGGTAATAAGGTATATTGTACTTTAAAGTACATAGTTTTATTTTATTTTTGTCATTTTTATTTTTCCTGAAATTGAACTTTTTTATTGCAATTAATTAAATCAATTCTGGATAATAAATTAATTTTCTGTTGTATTCTTTGTTTTGCAGGAGATGAACACAAAACCTGAAATTGCACCTTAGTGGTATTGATAAATGTTTTTATTAAACTGATCCTGTTTAGATACAAAAAATTTGAAATGTTTCATTTTCTTTTATATTCAATATATGTTTTTTATTTGCAAATAAATATTTTATTTTTCTCAATTTGTTATCTCAAACCTGAGAGTCGATACAACGATAATTAGTTCCAATTGTATGATACGTAATAACATAAAAATATATATGCATATTTTTTCCCCTTTTTTAATTTACTCCCTGTTTCATTACCGATGTAAAAGCTTTTCTTTATAAATTTTTTTAGAAGTCATAAAATTTTTACCACTTATTTTGAACTCGTGAAAACAATTTTTAACTTTTGAAAAATAAAATTGTAAGTTTTTTTTTAAAAAGAATATTTCTTAAGAGAGTTATATTTATAATATTATTGCTTCATAACTCTTCCTTAAATCTTAGTTTTTAATTTGAGATATACAAGTTATTTTCCAACGGTAGGAAAAATTCCATTCCACTATAAAAATATATTTCTGAGAAATACTTTCCTTACACTTAGATCTTTGAGACAATGACCATATTGTAAACTTTTCCAAAAATAAACTTTTTTTTTTAACATTTTACGAAAGCTCATATTGTGTTAAAGTAAGAAATAAATTCCGAAACTCGTTCTTCTGAAGGAGTTGCACAACCAATACAAAGCATTTGTATTGGTAGTGATTCTGTGAACAAAAATTTTTTTCAAAGAAAGCAAGAACTTTTTCAAACTTTAATTGCGTTTTGAAGCCAATCCAGTTCGTTTAATCACATTTTTCAACCTTAAGCATTTCAGTTCTAAAAATCATCTCGTCTATTCTTCAAATTGTTCTTATGTGGTCATCCAATTCTTAACAATATAGTGTTAGATTTTTTTAAAAATTTATCTGTTTTTGTTTTTATAGAAGCTTTGAAAGTTTTTCTTCTTCTCCATATTGTTTCTGTTGTTTATTTGGATAATTTTCATAATATTTAGTTTCGTCTTTTAGCACATTTACGAAACTTTATTCGAAATATAACGAGAGAGACTACAAATTGTTTTTTTTTTCTCTGTTGGTCGTCCTAGAAATAATATTCTTAATTCGCAGAAATGTCATATTTTATATTTCTTGAAAAATAGTTGACTCTTGCCTCTTTGTTGTCCTCTCCCTTTATTAAGTCTTTGAATAAACAATAGTTATACGATCCTAGGTACCCCAGTGACTTTATATCCTTATGTTTTTGCTAGAGTTTTCTTAAATTTTACTTTGTAACTTCATTTGATTCTGTTTGCTTGAGCACGTACTATCGTATGTATTTGTCAATGAGTCAATAAGCTCTACACTTAAAAAAAAAATGCTTTTGCGAAAGTGCAAGGAACAGTGAAACTTCTGTAAGTTAGCCACTTGTAGGGCATTGCTTTAGTAGTCGATTTAGATAGGTGGTTAACTTATTGGGGGCGGGGGGAGAATCACAGTTTCTTTTTCTTTTTTAAAATTATTTCTAACAAGTTTTCTTTATGTTACCAATCAAAATACAGATTAATGTTGTTAAATTTAACAGGATTTTAAAAGTTTTTAACCAATACTCTTTATATCTTAATAAATGAGATTAACAAATTTTAATTCATTCTGGTAATTATATAAATTTAGCATTAAACGAGTTAGTAAAACAAACCAATATGCAAGACTTGTTAATGTTCTATGCCAGTAACATGAAGGATTTCTTAAAATATAAGTACACAAGTACAAATACATTTGGAAAACATATTATATTCATTTAAATATTTTTGCGACTGTGGTTGTTGGAGCTATTTATAAATTTATAGCGTTTTATATAAAAATATCTTGTAGTTTTTCCATACTTGCATGGTCATATGGAAGGGTCAAATTCCAAAGGAGTTTAGGTCTAGCTTAGATGCCTTTAAGTTGAGTATTAGAAGTTGTAATTCTTAACATACTGTCATAAAAATACTTTTTCTGTTCAACTTATGAAGAGTTCAGAGTAGCCTTTAATAACAGTATTCAATAAATCATATATATTTCAGTGATCAACGCGACAAGTGGTCAGGTTATAAATGTTTACAATTTTGCAGGTTTAATTGCATTACTGTAGGTCTTTCACAGCGAGTTTGGCTAATAATTGCAGAAAGTGACAAACTCTCACAAACTTTCGTTTCACACTTGTTATTTTTGCTTAAAAAAAAAAACTTTGAAAGTTATATTACAAGATAAACTGTTCGAAGCAAAGTTAAGAACAGAAATTCCCTTTTCCATATTTATTTCTTTTTTTAAATATTTTTCTTCTAAAATCTTTTCAAAATTAATTTCCTATCCAAAACCCTGCACTTAACTGTTTCATTATATAAAGAACTAAAGCTAAGCATTGCTCCATTATGTCTTCTTTCATTATTGTTAATAGTCAGTAATAAATTAAATTACTACTTAATTGCCCTTACATTAAATGACTAATTTTATTATTCGGTAAAGTTGACATGCCTGACGTACTTTCAGTGAAACTATTTTAGAACTACAATATTTCTTGCCTTTGTCTCCTTAAGAGACGCATCCATATTTTAATTATTTCGCAAGTGGCTTAGTTTCTATAAAGAAACTGTTCTTATTCACTCTTATGACTATTTTTTATTATTTACTTTCTAATTCGCCTAGAACCATATTTTTAATTTTTGACACAAGAATTGACCTGAAATAGTTAAAAATTAAGAAAAAAAAATAGATGGTGAAATTTGAAATAATGAAAGTTTCCCTTTCATCTTGAAACTTTCAGTTATTTAAGAAAATTGTATTAGAAGCTATTTTCTCAATATAAATGTTCAGATGTTCTGGAATCTGGAAATGATTAAAAATAGTCCTTTTTATACTGCGAATCTAGAAAACTTGAAATTTTACTTAGTTTGTAAATGCATTATTTTGTTAGTTTCATTTTATGCATTTTAAGGAGAATTTAATTATTTAAAAAGTTATGGTGAAGATCGAGACTGCCTTTTATTTTTTGTGAAGCTATAGCTTATTTAATTTTATTGATGATCGATTAGAGTATAGGTTTGGGATCTAAAGCCGAAAGTGAACACATAAATTTTTTCAAATTTAACCCTTTGATAACCGGTCTAATTATCCACTCCGCTCCGCTGAAGTGACGTCACTGAACGGTACACAGTGCCTCGAAATGAGCACATTGCATGTCGATAAGCTGATGTTCGAAGTGTTACATAACACTATATTTGGAAATTTTGTAAGTATTATGAATAAAAAGGAAATTTAGGATCATTCAAAAGATCTTATTTGTTTTGGTATGATAAATTGTATAACTAGAATCGACGTACAAACCTACATTACAGTTTTAATACTCATATTTAGATTTTAATCTTTTGTCGTTTGCATTGCAAACGACGTACTTTCTCTCTGCTTTTTCTACCGATTTTAAAACCAAAGGAAAATCTCTGTCTAACAAAACATATCAAACCTATTCACAATATATTTTTTACGATATTAATCCATTATAGGTTAATGTAATATTAGCCAGTGAAAGTATGAAGCAATTGAGCCGGTTCTCAAACTGTATCATGCTAATGCTGGCTAAATACGGCACTGGTAACGAAAGGGTTAAGGAACTTTATGAGCTGCAAGTAATCGACGCCAGAAATCAACTTTCCTAGCTGAGAAACTGTTCCCGATTGAATAAAATAATAATGGCCGTAATAATGGAGTATGGTCAGCAGATTTCCACGGATTTTCTTCCGTTATTGAACTGCATCAATGACATCAAATTGTAGGTTTAGTGTGAGATAAGTGCTAGTGGGAAATAGCTACTTTTATTTGCCGATGTAATATTAACAAGAAATCCCATCTCAAACTTATTTTGGAAGGTACTAAGTTTCCTTTCGTAAAAGTTGCTTGAAAACCAAAAAGAAACTGACTGCAGAATTCCGCTCCATCACGCTGAGCTGAAGGCACTAAAAAATGGTGCAAAGCGCGCATTCCTGACTGTATTACAGCATAAAAATGACCACAATTTTCGCTTGACTTGAATGCATTGGATTTTTTCTAGAACATTTCTTGAGAAAAAAGGTTTGAGCAATAGCTCGTAAGATTTTGGCATTCCTAAAAAACTTCTTGTTTGTAAGAAATTGCACAAAACATTATGTAAGTAGGTGAGTTGCAATCGAAACATAAAATTTTGAAACTAATTTACATCACTATATTAAAGCCAAATGTAGTCAATTTTGAGTATTTATTAGTTGAATGCCTTGGGGGTGACGGGTGAAGCCAAGATTATTAGAAACACATAATTCGAGTAATTTTTTAATTTTTTTATATTATTATAGCTACGGAAATGACGCCCGGTGGCTGAGTGGTAGCGCTTCACGCTTCCGTGCCACAGGTATTGGGTTCGATCCTCGGGCCGGGCAAGGTTGACTTAGCCTTTCATCCCTTCAGTGGGTCGATAAAGGAGTACCAAGCATGCTTGGGAACTAAACACTGGGGGGTTCCGCGTTCGGCTGACCACCTAAACCGGAACATCTGCTCCTGCACCCCAGAGCCTTAGGTCAAGGAAACTGAGATGGGCACAGTAGGCCTTGGCCCTCTATGGGCTGTCGTGCCACTGAGTTTAGTTACTAAAATGGTTTGAAGAAATTAATGTAATATAGAACACCCAAAAATAGTTTTATTTATATACACAGAGATGTCAACTTACTCCGGACAGCGAATAAATATTTTCAAGTGGTAGTTTATTAATTGTGATTCTTGGTTTAGTAAATTCAATTTAGTAGATTTTTATCCACCACTATTTCTAAACAATTCGTAGGTTTATATAATTCACCACTTTTTTCAGATTCACCACTTTTAAAAAATTAGTAAAATCTGTCTAAAATTGCAAATTTAGTTTGTAGTTATTTACAGTTTGGCCAGATGGGCAAGCCATGCAAAATTAACAGGGCATTCAACGTGTTAATATTTTATAGGTAAGGGTATTTTAATGTTTATTTAAAAGTTTGTTGTGATATTTTAATAAGCATTAGAATTATAGGTTTGAGTTTAAGTTATCTCGTGTCACATTTATAAAGTTATCAATGCTGTTCACAGCATTTGAGTACTTTCAAGACAATTTTGGGGAGTAATTTTAGGTATATCATTACGAAAATAAAAATAATTTGAATATTTTGTAGTATGCCTGAAGTATTGCTAAATTGAGTGAATTGTGGTGGTAGATGATCACCCATAATTTTATTGCCTATTTTTTTTGCGAAAAAAATAAAATAAATAAAAATGAAATAAATTCTCTGCTTCCATATCTTAACTTTAATAATAACTCATTTAAAATAACATAAATTATTATAAATTCAATATTATGATTATATTGAAACTGAATTAGTTATTATTTGATTAATACTTATAATAGTAAATTTATTATTGAGCAAATATAAAATTGTTCAACTCAATAAGTATTTAGTTAATGCATAAATAAATGACATTTTCTTGGAGTGCCATGAAATGCTATTTCTGGTTTTTCATCTGTACTCTTCCATTTTTATTACACTAATTTCCTTTTATTTCAGTCTGTGTCAATGTTTTCATTACAGATAGCTTTTTACTAAGCTAACAATTGTTCTTTCGTTCTAGAGGATGTGTATAAATTTTACTATCGAAAGCTTTCTTGATAAAATCTTTTTAGAAGTACTTAATAAAAAAAGAATAAAAAAGATTTCATAAGTATACTTCCGATGAAGCATTTATTAATTCAATTGGAAATAATTGTTGATAAAATTTTCTTTGCAAGAAGCTGGACTAAAATTAATGTCGGAATGATGGATGGCGCGATTTTGCACCATTTCATAATTTCGTCACAAATAACTTTTACAGTTTTCATTCAAATTGGCAACTACTTCTCGAATTTTCTTTGTTGTAGACTACTGCTTATTATAGAAAATTGAACATTTTTCAGTTTTCTTTTAAGGGTTTAGGTCGTTATGGTTTTACACTTCTCAAAACTATTAAAGGATATTGTAAATTTTGTGTAATATAACGGTATAAGAAAATTTTGTTTTTGCATAAAATGGAAAAAGAGAGCCACAAATGCAAATTTATCGAATTCTTAAATTTTGTAGTATGCAAATTTTGAGTCTGACGTCGAAGATGACGCTTTAACGGCAGCGAATTTGATTTGACTTTCAACTTAATGATAGACAAAGCGGTAAAGTATGATCGACATTCAGTAAGCGCGTTGCTTCGATGAGTGCGATGTTTCAACGAAGTCATTTAACCGAATCAGAAAAGCCTGTTACAGGGGGGCCATTGGATTTTCACGAAGTGTGATTTCCAGGATCTGGAACCGTTTTTTGGAGACTGGAAAGGCAGGCCGAAGATCAGGGCAAGGACGTAGACTTGAAACAAAACCCAAATGAAGACCGTTATTTAAAGCTAATGACTCGGAGACACCGAAATATGAATGCCACTTTTCTTCAACAGCACCAGACCTGCGGCGGACTGATCGTTAAGACACGGTTCCCGGCAGATCACCGAAGTCAAGCATCACTGGCTGCGGTCAGTGTGCGGGTGGGTGACCACTTGGATCAGTCTACGTAGGGACCGAGGGTGTGCGGTATTAGTCCTCGTTAGACTGTTCTACCGTAAAGTGCTCGACTTCGCATGCAGGTCGTCGGGCTACCGAAGCGGGGAGCCATCCTCTCTGCAGAGGATCAAAATTTTGATGGCATGTCTTTAGATCATCCTCAGGACGTTTCCCAGACCGTCGTCAATAGCCCAATGTGCAGCTCTAGTGCGACGTAAATGAACTGCAACAACAACAATCTTCAACAGCACCTTCGCTCGGCTACTGGAACCACAGTTTCGACACAAACTGTCCGAAACCGCCTTCATGCTGTACGTCTGCTTGCTCACCGACCAATGGCGTGTGTCACGTTAACAGCAAAGCACCTTCAAGGTAGTGGGCAACAGGGCATGTGAACTGGAGTAGAAATGAATGGCGCAATATTCTTTTCTCTTAGGAGTCCCATTTTTCTGTTCATCCTGATATTAGGTGTATTTTCATCTGGAGGGAACGTGGCACTAAAAACAATCCTGCGTTCGCGCTTGAAAGTGTAAGATTTTGCGGTGTAAGAGCAGCGGTCCATTTTGGATGACCTATTTCTCCATTGATGGGCGCACCGATCTCCATATCATTTGACTCAGGCCGGTCGCCGATATAGGGATGCGATCCTGAGACCTATTGTAGTCCCTTACGCTGCAGCAATTGGAGATGACTTCATGTTAATGGACGACAATTGCAGACCACATCTTGCTGACTAGGTTAATGATTTCCTTTTGGAGGAAGGAATCATATGAATGGATTAGCCAGCGTGTTCTCCGGACATGAGTCCAATCAGGACATTCTTGGCAGACTGATTGCTGGACGCTTACCACCCCCACAAACTCTCCAAGATCTGTAAAGAGCTCTTCTTTAAAAGTGGGACAGAATTCCCCAGCCTCCATTTATAACCTCATTGACTCGATGCCTTAAAGGTGTTCAACGTTGCTGACCGTCTAGGGCTACCATACCCCTTACTAAATACGATTTTCTTTCTAGGAAATACCTTTTTTTAAATTTATTTTTCTCATAAGCACAAATTTTGTTTTTTTCCTTTCGTACCTAAATGCTCAATAAAATGAATTTTTTTCCTGCCAAACAAATGTCATTTTTATCTCATATAGCGTACTACGTCTGTCGATAATGTATCAATCATTCGCACAATTCTCCAGGTGCAAGATCAACCTACAACCTCAATATCCTTTAATTGTTTTGAGCATTGTATTTTAGTTGTTATTTAGAAACTAATTTATGTAAAATTTCGAATTTCAGTTGAGATCGCTACTAAAATTTTACCGTTTCAGGAAAAATTATTTCAGAAAAATCCAACACAAATCGTATATTTATTTGCACTCACAATTTCTGCAAAATTTATAATACAAAATGTTGCAACACATAGTAAATTTGAACTTTAATATTTTGTAAAAATGTCCATTCAATCTGAAGATTATGATGAAAATATAATATTTGAACATTTTGAAATTAATCTCTAAAATTTGCCCCTCGAAACCAATATTTTTTAGACTTAATCTGATTTTTTTCATTCCATAAAAACTAGCCATTAACTATGCGTTTGAGCTTTCATTTTTTTTCTGAAATTGGCTGTCGAATTTCCTGTCTGAGATGAAGATTGAGTATTTTAAAGTTAGCACTTTTCCTTTTTACTTTTAAGACCTAAAGCTTAGGCCTTGATAACTAATATATATTTAGGCCTTATATTTTGGAAAAAATATTCGTCTTTTAATTAATTGCTTTTCAAATGCGCACTATGAAACTGTTAATTTTGATCTTAATGTTTCTTTTCGAGAGTCATCCTTAAAATAATACTATATTTTTTTTGAATTTAAGTTTCAATCTTTTCTAAAATTGTTTAGTTGAATCTCGAGTTTTTCTCTAACAATAACGTGACTAAATTTAAAGCTACAGGTTTTTTCCTCTGAAAGTACGGTATTCAAGAGTATAAAACATGATTTATTTAAAATATTTTTTAAAAATGGTAGTATTAATAAAGTTTACACTCAAAATATTAGCGATTACGAAACAAATTTTGAAACGTATTTTATGTATATTTTGTGAATCAATTAAGTGAACTGAGTCAAGGAACAATAATTAAATATAGTTTAAAAGGGATCACAGTGATAGAAGAATAAAGTGTTAAAATCTTGAAAAAGTAAGATGCTGTTTAAATCTAGTTGGGCTTAATAACCTGAGGCTGTCAGTGAGCGGGTGGGTGACCACTTGGATCAGCCTGCGTAGGGACCGAGGGTGTGCGGTATTGGTCCTCGTTAAACTGTTCTACCGTAAAGTGCTCGACTTCGCGTGCAGGTCGTCGGGCTACCGAAGCGGGAGTGCCATCCCCTCCGCAGAGGATCAAAATTTTGATGGCATGTCTTCTGATTATCCTCAGGGATGTTTCCCAGACCGTCGCCAATAGCCCATTGTGCAGCTCTAGTGCGACGTAAATGAACAACAACAACAACTTAATAACCTGATTAATGTTTTTCGAATCAAATCGCGTATTTAATCGAATTACTATTCGATTCCCTTTGTGGTTTACGAGTGGCCAATTTACAACAATATTTATTGTGATGGGCAAAGTTTTTCTTTGTTTTATGAAAAATAAAAAAATAGGTACCTAAAAACATGATATACATTTCTTGTAGGTAAATTATTCATCAACAAAAAGTTTGCACAATATATATTTAATATACATCATACTTAATTGAAAATTTTCTTTAAACGTCTGATTCGAAGGGTTGGGATATAATTGACATTTCATACATTTAAATTAAGGTATTAGTCGTGATATTTAGGATACAATAAGTTAAAAATAGTATTTAGAAATCATTAGTAGTTTTTTGAAAGGGAAAAATCTTTGTAAAAAAAATTGAATTGAATGAAAGAAAAGTACACAAGCCACACTTTCCGGAGAATATTATAAGGAACAATTATGAACGCTACACGGGACAATGTGGAAATTTATATCACAAATTTGCATTGTCAGATCCATATTTTTTGACAAATTAAATATTTTATACACAAGTCATTTTGTAAAATGAGGTCATACATTTCGTATTTAAACTTAAATTCTATCAAGTATAGTTAATCGACTCTTCAATTTAAAAGAGAATACAATTATCATTTGAAGTTTAAACGAACTGTTTAGAAACTATTTTTGCAAATTTGCAACGTGAAATGGATATTTTTCGGACAGAAATAATTTCTAAAATGAATGAATGATAGAAATAATTTTTATAATTCACTGTGGTTTTAGGCTATAATAATTTCCAAAAGAAAATTTTCAATAAAAATGTGAGTAAACTGTGAAGCTTTCAAAGGACAGTTTAAAAATTAAATTTATAATTTGTGATACAAAACATAAATGTTTTGTATATAAGTAATTTTAAAGGGAATCATTTTGCTAAATAGTGCTGCACACCATACATTTTCTATTTAAAATTGTTATTACAAGAAAATGTAACGGAAATTCTATCATCACAAGAAATATTTAAGGGAATAGGGTTTCACAGTAAAAACTTAATTTTTTGGACATTAATATTTTCTGTAAGATTCATTCATCAAAATTTTGCAATACATTCTGCATTTCTACTTTAGATTTTCTTATTTTTTTTATATTAATCCAATCTTATGCTTGAGATGAAAATGAGGTTAAAAAAATTATATTGTGACTAACAAAACTATCTATTCAGCAACAGCTAAAGGAAACGTCAGTTTTAGAAAAAAATGCTCTACATTTTATACTGTATAGTAAGATTTAATATGAACAGCTGCAAACTGGCTTATTCACTTGTCTAATGGCAAATCTTTAAGTGAGGCTTTTATCTTAAGTGGCTCTTTTGCGAGGCTTTTTCCAAGGATAAGTAATACAGAATAAATAATTAAAAAAAATTTTTTTTTGGGTAGAAATACCCACTCTAATAAATAATAAATTTATAATTAATGCGCCACTGTCATTTTGAAAAGTTAATGAATATTGTGGTTAAAAAGATGTTGACGGATGAAGCAAGAATAAAAGGTAAACCTAAATTTAAAGAAGAAAACCAATCCTACCTGGAAAACTCTTTAGTGCTTTCTACTTTGTCCTACTGAAAGTAGGTCTAACTAATCCTAGTCAGTTAAAGTCTGAAGTTTCATGTGTTGATAAAGCAATATACTATTAGTCAATGCATAAATAACATCGGCCTAATATAGTACCGACGAGTCTCATATAATATGAGAATTCCTAAACTGTTAAGGTTAAAAATTGTAACCCGGTATTCTATATACTAATATTTTTTTTTTTAAGGTTAAGGCTTATCACCCAGTATATACTTGCCCGGTATTCCGTGCAATGAAGGGTTTTTAGGGTAAATGGTCATTGCTTGGATTTTTTAATGTGGATATTGATTTCAGGCTTTGAACACGTTGAATGCCACGCCAGACATCGGTAAGTGACACTGAACTTTCCGTTTAGGCCGGGTCTATCACTGATGTCTGACAGTGCAAAACATGACGTAATGTTTAAAAATGTACACTGTTTTAAGTAATTAATGAAAATTTATTTAAAATTTACTTAATTTTTATTACAAATCAAATTGTTATTTATTTCAATCTCTTAGTAGTGCACTTACTTTACATTGCTTGCCTCAATACTAGCGCTTCTAAGCAGCGCATGTGGTCTGATGGACATTTCCTTAAAAATATGTGTGGCGCTCAATGTGTTAATCGACTAGGATTATTTGACCCAGTTTTAGCTGATATAGGTGGAAGCTTTACAGATTTTTTGAATTGTAACTGGCCATATTTGGCAATCCTCAACTTCATTAATTTAAACTTAGATTTATCTTTCATTCTTGATTTATTCACTACATATTGAAAGGAATGATTCATTCGAAAGGTTTCCTAAGAAAATTATCTGTCGGACAAAAAAGGAAAAAAAAAGAAACATTTTTTGAGATAAACAAATTTATACTTCTGCTAGATATTTTCTAGGCCTGAAGAAAGCATACTTAACATAAGTCAGGGTGACCATAGTCTGAAAAGTTTTTTAAAGTGGTGACAAATGTTTCAGTGAGCTGTTGAAAATTTTATGAATTTTAGCAGCTATATTTATCTCCTTTTAAGTTCAAATTTTTTGTGATCGATAGAAATTCGATTAATGATTCTTCATTCTACTTTTACCATTTCCTAAATTTACCCAGAATGTGGACACCTTATTACTTATTGACCAACAATGTGGGAAGAGTAAGTTAAAAAAAAATATTTCAGCACCCCTTCGAATCCGTGAGAAATATTTTGGTGAACAAAAGATCTGTAAGACATACTTAGGTGGGAAAAAAAGCATTCAAATATAAAAAATATGCATTTTTGAGGAAGAGATTAACAAGTTAATGTCGATAAACAATTATAAATCCAAACTAAAATAAACTTTTATTGTAAATATATTTATTAAAATAAAAATTAACCCATTTTTTTTCAAACAGGCATTTAATTCCTCACGATTTCTTTATAGTGTATCTCAAATAAATATATAGTGTTAGAAAAGAAATGAACTTCCCTTTTGGGTGTTTAGATTTACCATCTATATTATATAAACTGTCTATGTTGTAAGTTCATAAGGTATCTAATAACATGTACGGTTTTTAAAAAAAACTGGTAATTGGAAGATATGTACTTCTTTCTTGAACTTAACTGTTTAATTTCTGAACAAACTTTTGGCTCATAACAAGCAACCGCACTTGATAATATATGCTTAATTTTATTTAGTTCAATTAAAAATATTATATTTTACAATAAAACGGTTTTGTTATGTTCAATAAGCAATTAATCCGCATAATGGATTTGATACAATTAACTACTCAGGTGTAGTTTTGAATCTAGCTCAGAGTGCGTTACTTGTAGAGGTAAATCTTGAAAACTATTCAAGCGAATATTTTGCACATACAAATCTGGCGTAATAAGAATTTTATTAAAGTTATTTCTATAAATGATTAATTGTACAATTGTATGATAACGATAACGGTTTATATGATATGTAATTCAGAATTAGGTCGTCTATTCAACGACGGCTATAAAATAAAATAATACTTGCTTGTTTGAGGCATGGTAGCTCAGGGGATAGAGCGCTTGCCTCCATTGAGGTAACTCGGGTTCGAATCCTAGCGATGATTGGTCGTTACGAATTCCGCACCCGACTCGCACCGAGCTCAGTACTGATGTAAAATATTCTCAGTGGTAGACGGATCATGGGTTAGAGTCCCCTTGCCATCAGGCTCCCCGTGGGAGGTTTTCGCGGTTTTTCTCACCATGTAATGCAAATGCGAGTTAGTTCCATAAAAAATCCCCCAAGACGACAAATTTCTCTCAGTACTTGATCTAGGAGTTCCATTGTCTTCTGGATCGGGTTCAAAATTACACGGCTACGGAGTTGAACATTGATAGTCGTAAACTCAAAATTAGGTCGGATGTTTAAGGACGGTTAGAGAAAATAGAAAATGTGCTTATTCCAGATAAAGAAACTAACCGAGCACTCCATTTCTTTTTTTAAGTTGTTTAATTTATTTATCTTATAAAGAGTCTAGCGTTACTAACTTATTTACTTACTTAAAATTAAAATTAACTTGATTTATTTTTTCAAAAATGAGCTATGTTTACCACGAATATTTTATGTATAAATTTTTGACAACAATGATAGTTCACAGAAAGCAATATGATTCGCAAAAAATATATATTTACATGTGCATATTAAATTTTCATTTTGATATTTCAATTTTTAAAATTTGCTTCAATACTCAGGTGAATTCTCCCTCGCTTTCAATTTGCCTTAATTGTTAATATTATTTAACTTTCTTTTTTTAAAATATGGACTCAGTTTTTTATTTTTTCAAACCCACTAAAAATATGGCAAATCTTTTAAACTGGTTGATCAAATATATTACATGACAATTACTTTCAAAACTCTTATATTAAATAATATTTTATGTATAAATTTTCACTAAAACGCATTTAAAGAGAAACCACATTTCATCGATTGTGATATCGTTTTAAATCTATCTATCGAGACTATCGTTTTAAATCTTGAATCGATATTGCCTTTCCCTAACCCTTAGTTCACGTCTTTCAGCTCAAGTCATTCATTTCTGTAAGAGTTTGAATAGGATAGCTAACGTCTCTCTCTCTATAATCCGCTCAAGTCCGGCTTCATCGTGTTTGTTTTTGGTATGAGTGCTGCTGTGCAGGGGGTACCCCGGCCAGCTCAGCCCGTAATGGGAGGAGGTATGTAATTTAAAATTAGTTATAAATGATTTTAAGCATTTTTAACGATTCTGAACTTAATGGTTTTCACACTTCCTTTCTAAACAAAGCGATCAATAAAGCTACGCTGCGCAGTAACCAATAAGCATGCCACTTTGACATCTTGTGACCTATAAAACCGAATAATAATTCAAATAATTTAATAAAAATTAATAAAAGAACTAATTTTATTAGATAATATTTAGTCTGTCAAGTTGCATTCTTGCAACAAGTTGAATTTTCGCTATATGCTTAGATATGAGTCAAGAAAATTTAAGTCTATAAATAGATGTATATCCTTCATCTGGGAATTTAAGAAAAATACTTTTCCAAAGAGTTATTTGTAAACACATTATGGTAAAGATTATAATAGAAATGTTGGTTTTTCTTTAATTTTTTTTAATATGCTAAGATTATCTAGAGTCAAAATAAATGGACGATGACAAATAGTTTACTTTTGAAATCAATATTTAAATTGTGGTCTCCCGCTGATAAGCTTAGGTCGTAGTTTGAATCCAAACAATTATACTTGGATTTACAGTTTTGTTTTAACTAAGAACGCATTGGTGTTTTATACATTATGTACTTTAAAAATCTAAGTTTATAATATTCTCTCAAAAAATTATCTGTTTGTATTTGTGTTTACCATATGTCCGTATTGAATCGTAACATGAATCAATCTTAAGATTTTAATTTGGTTAACGAATGTAAAAAGAAATTTAATTAGATATCTAAAGACTGCATTACACGCAACTTCTTAAAGTTGTCAGATAATATTATTTTGCAAGAAAAGAAGTTTTTTAAAAAAATCTAACATATTTTAAAAAAATCTACACGAGTTAAATGTTTCATCAGTGATAAAGAATTTCACTACTAGGATTTGCTGACAATTTTGTTCGGTGTTATATTACGTAGTTTGGAGAAAAAACTAAGGTAACTAAAACGCACGTATTAAAGAACAGTCTCATTTCAACTAAGTAGACTTTGAGAAAAAACGAGTTTAGGTATGTGTAGTATTAAAATGATTGGAATTTCAAATGATAAAAGCGAAAATTATATTAGTAATGGAGGCCTGCCAAATATATTTAAAGAAAAACGCAATCATGAGCTGATTTCGACAATAATCTGATAAATCAAACTATGTTAATCTCCCATAATTTGTCCGATAAATCATGCAAAGCAGATAAAACCATTTGATAGATTCAATGAGTTAAAGTAATTGAGGGAAACAGAAAAATTATTATAATTAGTCCATTTAAACATTAGTTTTCATTTAATTTTGAACTCACCTCGATACCATTTTTAAAAGTTTTGCAAGAAAAGCAAATACATCTTTCATGGCTTGAATTTTTAAAAAAGATTTTGAAAGTACTGAGATTCAGAACTATTTAAAAATAGCTTAAATCTTCATAAACATTTTAAATTTTATACAAATGTTAAACAAAGTATGTTGAATGTATGTAAATTATGTTGAATTCAATTTCTTGATATGAAAATCGGTTAGCCTTTTAAAACTTGTTTGTTTTGATTTGGGCTAAGTGAATGGTTTTGCCTACTTCATTTTGTCGACGAATGCTATTTATTTAGAAAAAAGAGTATAAAAATTTTTTTGGATCAATTTTTTTTCCGAGCAAAATATGTTCAATTGATGTTATAAAATTCGATCTGCAAGTTGAAACTACATTGACAGATTTGTGATACAGGAACCATATGGAGTTTTAAACTTTTTTTCATTTATTACTCACATTTTTCAACACACATTTTTCAACTTTTGCTCATTCGAGATCACAGAAATTATTCCTCAGATTTTTGTTTTAACGAATTCTTTAAAATGCAACGTTCGATATACATTTTTTACAAGCTTCACAAGTTTTCACTCGTAAAAATTAAAACTACCACATTTTGAGAAACATTTTACAGAACATAAAGAAGATTCTTAGTTTAGTTTTAAACACTTACAAACTTTAAAGATCACGTCAAAAGAAATAGAAGTATTTTCAGAAATCTTCACCTTAAAATATGCCGATTTATTGCAAAAATCTGAATGATTTGTATTATTATTATTCTTTAAGGGGGTAAGTTAATGAGGTAATAAAACACAAATTATTCAGATTGAGCATAAAAACAATATCAAACAAGTATTAAATTCCATATAACTCGTTAATCTTTTTTCTTATGCGTCATTTTCTTCTTTAAGTTAGATGGATTAGTTTTTCATATATTGCTGCAGTTTTTATCCTACGTGATAAGATAAATATTTGAAATTAATTGTTTTAGAATACTTGAATACTGTCAAAAAAATCTCTTCGAAAGTTAGCACTGTTCCCAAAATTCTGCATGGGTCATTTTTTTTTCGAATCTTAGTTTAATCTAAATTTGCCCATGAAGTAAATGGAGACTGTTGCAGGTTAAATCTGTTTCATCACAGAATCCTCTATGTTCCCAAAACACATTATACTTCTGGGGAAATAAATTGGAGAATGATCGTTCTCTGGTTCAGGTTAAAATTACGATCTGAGGACGAATGAGTGAGTCCTTTCTGTAAACGGGCAGTGACGTGTGTGTGGCTGAAGTCGTATCCTTAGCCATAAATGGAGTAACTGAAAAACAAAAAACGCACACTCTGCCTTAAATTTTCCTGGTTTCATCAAGCAGGCTTGCTCGTATTGGCAAGTGGCATTTGAAACAACAACAACAACATGATGGAAAGGGCCATAGTAGACCCTCAAGTACTTTCGTGAGTATCCCTTTGCCCCAGACATTTTTGAGCATAAGGTACCTTTTGGTATTTGTATAAGGTACCCCAGTTTCATTAAAAAACAACAATATTTCAACATGTCAGTGATTATTATTTACAGAGAAAAGAGGAAACTCAATTATCTAAGAAACCTATTTATACGCATAATTGATATGCCACTGTTCCGTTTAATCAAATATTTTCGTTAACCAAATCGAATAAATTAATAAGTCTATAATATGTTTTTATTAAATTAATCATGATTTTATTTTAAGATTTGGATGTCTAATTGATCCCAGACAATTGGGAACTACCAAACTGGACCCTTCAGTCTTTTTAGGTATACAACAATGTTCAGTTTGTCTAGTTTTAAACTTCATATTCAATTTAGATATTTGGATTTAATATGGAGTTTAATGTCCGATGAGCTATAAGCGACTATAATGCACCAAACTTAAATGATATTAAGTACCCAAATTAAAGAATTGAAACAGTATTTTTAACAAAGTCTCCACAAAAATGAAATGGAAATTGCAAAAACAAAATTAAAGAAAAGATCATTATTGCGCCTTAAAATTTTGAACATCTATTTACGTAAATCTTGTAAATATTAAGCTTCTTCATTTTGTACTTTCGGACTCAACTCAAAATAAAAGAAACCCGAATATCTTGACAAGCTCTCTTTAGTGGTGAAGTTTATCCATATTTCTTAGGATAGATCCTTACTTGCATTAAGTAAAAAGGAGAATCACAAAAACCTTTAACTGTTTTAGTTATATAGATCGAAGATACATCTGACTTATAACGCTGCATTTCCATAGTATACTAATTTCATACTTATGATTAAATTTCCTAATAAAAGTTTTCTGTAATTATTATTGCTTACAGGGCGAACGGCTGGATTGTATCCCAATATGCGGCCACCTCACTTGAAACATGCTCATTCAAAGACTCAATTAGAGGAAAAGGTAAAGCATGAAAATCTGAACAAGAAAGAAAAGTAAAATGTTTGTCCTAACAGAATTACTTTATCAAGTACGTATTTCTTCATTTTGCGTCTTATTTATTTTTGCTATAATATACTTAGTTTGGTTAGAAATTAAAGAGAAGTCTTATTAAAAAATAAATCAATAATTGGTACATTTGCTTATAAGCTTTTAAGCAAGCTTAAAAGCTTATAAGCTTTTAAGCTTATAAGCTTTTAATTACTTTCCATCCTAACTGGAGACAGAGGATGTTTTTGAAATATCTCAGTATAGTATATTTTCTGAATCTTTTAAGCAAGTTTATTTCCTACAAATATGCACATCGCAATTGAATATTTTACTGCACAATCAGACTGCCAACTTTCTACTCTTTTTGGGAAAATTTCTTCTAGTGTTAGCTTAAGTTTATGTTTTAATGCACGATTCTTCGTTTTGTTAATTCGAATTAAAGTAATTTTCCACACCACTACATGTAAATGATTCAAAAGTTCATATGAAACATCCCTTTCTCTCAAATCTCTAGTGTTGAGACTTTTAAAACTTTACAAAATTATCACAATTTCGAAAGTTTTAGTTTTCTATTGTCATCCGCTCAATACAACTTTTTGAAAAAGGAATAGTAGTTGGCAGCCCTGTGCAATTTACATCTAAAACAATAAATCTTTATGTTATGTTGTTGATACAAATTGCCTACTAAACTTAGCTTTATAAACCTAAATTTCTATACATTATGATAGCTATCTCTTTAATTCACATATTCTAGAGAACTGAGATTAAAGAAACTTTCTAAGAATCCCACATAGCAAATAATTTGTCAATGATGATTGCAATTTCGTATTATATTTAAAACTATTCTCCTAGTTTCGGTAGTATCATTGTCTTTTCCATTTGATTAAATGCTTACAATTCTCCATTATATTAATTCATAAGCAACCAATGTTTAAATTTTTTTTTTAAAACTCACATTAAAGATGGTATTTTAAAAGTACTGTAAATAAATAAATAATTTAAGAAAGCAAAAACTTTTTGCTTAGCATTGAAAGACAGAACAGTGAAAAATAATGGAAACAATTTGAGAACCGAAAAAAATTAAATAAATAAATAAAATGAAACTAAATATCTTAATACGGTAAAACCAATTTCTAACCATTGGTGTCACTGCCATTTTTACTTCAGAGCATTTTTTTCCTTCTTGGTCAACTGCACTATCCTAAGCTCTTCACACTGTATCAAAGACCAGGATGTGAATGTCACACTCGAGTAGTGTTGAATAATATATGTTTTTACTTCAAAAATAGCATCGAACGTTAATAGCATTTTACTTTTAAATACCATATAACAGTAAACCATTAAATGCAACACGATGTTATGCAACACATTACATTAAATGCAGCAGTGATTTTTCACACATTCGTGACTTTAATAGTGTTGCTCACGAAATTGAAAAAATTAAGATACATATCTGTAATAAAACTGTCATAAGTTCTATTCTAGTGATTTTAAAGTTTTAAATCCTACTTATGTTCTAAAGTTTTTGTTGCGTGTGATACTTCTCGAAATATTGTTAATTTCAGTGATGTAATAGTAGTAGTTGTTAATTTACGTCGCACTAGAGCTGCACAATGGGCTATTGGCGATGGTCTAGGAAACATCCCTAAGGATGATCCGAAGACAAGCCATCACAATTTTGATCCTCTGCAGAGGGGATGGCACCCCCGTTTCGGTAGCCCAACGACCTGCACGCGAAGTCGAGCACTTTACGGTAGAACAGTTTAAAGAGGACCAATACCGCACATCCTCGGTCCTTACGCAGACTGATCCAAGTGGTCACCCACCCGCACACTGACCGCAGCCAGTGATGCTCGACTTCGGTGATCTGCTGGGAACCATGTCTTAACGATCAGTCCACTGCGGGGCAATTTCAGTGATACAAGAGATGTCTGGGCCTAGTCATTATGTGTAATCTTTAAACTTTGAAATATCTTAAAAAGAGTCTAAGTTATGGATTACTACTACCAGAAGGCTAAATGGGACAGTTTTGTGAGCTAATATTAACTACCGTCTTAATTTTTATGGTTTTAGTTTTAGGAAACTCAAAATTTTTAAAAACAGCTTACAAAACAAAAACGATTATTTTTATTATTATTGTTAAATTTATAATAATAGTATTATTAAAATGGAACAACAAATCAGCAAAAAATGATGAAATTCCACATTAGCAATTCAAAGTTCCAGAATTAAATGATTCAAAAACTCTATCGAGATGGAACTAAAAGCTTGTGATATCACATTGAAAAAAAAAGTATGGTCAAAACTATCAAAATAAGATAAATTCGCCTTGTTTCTGGCTTTATGGGAATACCAAACCAAAGTGCTTTGTCAATGAGTTTGGTAAAATTAAAAATAAAATATGATTTTATAATATGAGATAAAATTTATCATGATGGCATAAAAAATCATTTATTGAGTTAAATTTATGTTTTGTATTTTTTACTAAATATGTTCTAATAAGGTAATAAGAATTATAATATTGATAAGGTAATAAGAATCATACATATAATTTTTTGAAAACTAAAATTTTACCGTATGAACCAAATGAATGGTTTAAATACCGTATACTTTGGTTTAATAACCAGTATTATTCTTTCTGTTTTTACCAGAAATGTCATTACCATGCAGTACGGTAATTTTAACAGAATTATTTTCTCCGTGTACAGTATTGAAATTCTAAATTAAAGTAACCCTTTCCAAATATATTCTATTCCATTCTATTTTGTAATATAAATATTTAATTATAACAATAAAAAGGTATATGGACTCATTGAGATAGATGGATGATCAAGTACACTGTATAGGATGACTTTTCTTCGATTACTAGATTACATCCCGCTATTATTAATAAATTATGAGGGCAGTAAAAGTAAATTAGGCTCAATTTATAAAGTTACATTGAAATAAAAAAAAAGACAAATCAATGTGTATTTAAGGAGTTTAGCCGATTTATGCAGTTTCGCTTGCTCTTTAATGCAAGAACTAGTACTAACAACAACAGAAATCATCCAAACGGTTATGAAGCTTTGGAGCACTTATTACAAATAATAATAATAATAAACCAAATTTCATGCAATTGTAATTAGTTAACATTACATTTCTAGAAAACAGCTATAGGTAAGAAGAAAATATAGAGGCTTCAGAAGAATCATAATTTAATAACATTTTGATTGTTTAATTTCTTTATATTTTATAAAGCAGGAGTTAATAATTGAAGGAAATCGATGTTGCAAATGAAAGGAAAGGAAAAAAACCCAAATAGCGCACAAAAAGGAAAATTCTGTATAACTAAATTTAATTTTCGGGTCGTAACAATGATTTTTTTTTTGCTTTTGCATGCTAATTAACTAAATTGCTATCCAGGTAAAAATCTTTTGAAATTAGACAAAAGTGGGTCTAAAACTTTTATAATGAAGGATAGACGAAGATGAAATATAATAAAGATCAGGAAAGCATGTGATTCTTTTTGCAAATTAGTAGCTTCAAAATGAAGTACTTTTTAGTTAAGTGAGGAAATCGTTTTCTTTAATCACCAAGTATGAAGTAGTTGAGTTTTGAAGATTTTTTTGTTGTGGAGAATACAACTAATTGGGTTTGAATTTAATCTTTAGTTTTTTTTCATTATATTAAAACTTATTTATTTAGTGTTGCTTCTAAGTTACCCAACTTTCATTCGTATTTACTGAATCTTACAGGTTGTCCCGAAATTACTTGATAATATGAAGAATAAATTAAGGAAAAGAAAAAGAGAGAGAAATATACGGTAGCCTCGTTCGGCGTCGGAAACTAGCTGATTTATTATCAGTACTTTTCAAAACTGGTGATTAAGTTTGCTAGCAGTTTACAATGACGCTATCTGATCAAGACTATTATGCAATGATTTCAAAATAAACACCTTTTCCTGCACCAATGTAATGCTTTAAGAAGACAAAATTAAGAATTTCGCACAAATATTTCACTTGGAATGGTCTGAAATTCAGTAAAAAGTATTGTTTTAGAGTTTTTAGTCAGCAGTGCCATCTGTTGACAAACTTGGCAACTGATTTTGAACTCTGGTGAGAAAAAATAATCTAGTTTTCTAAACAGAACTCAACATACCGTATATTTTTTCGTCTTCTTTAATTTTTCTTTAATTAATTTTTCAAATTGTCAGTCAATTTTTTTTTTTTTTTTTTGTGAAGAGGTAGGATTTGTGGTGGATTACATGTCCATCCCAGCTCTCACACTAGATGGTGGTAGAAAAAACTGTTTTCAACTTTTTTACTCAATTTCATATATCTGGCAACAATATAGTCTTAAACATGAATTGTAATTATATTTAATCAACAATCGGTCCTCTTGTTGCAACGTTACTAGTAGCTGCTCCTCAATGTCTGTCCTCTAACTATTTATATTTTTATCTTCACTTTTTCTGTGTCTAATTCTTAATAAATATAAAGTAATTTTGTTAGCTCCCAATCTTTCATACGCTTAATTTTTCAACGCTCTATTAATTTAAATGAATCACTATAAATTGATAAGTTAATCACTATAGATTCTTCCAAATAATAATAACCATTGATATTAAATAATTATTTCAGAATGTATGATAACAAAATTTATCTTTTTTTTTCAGGATCCTGTAAAAGTCCATCTTAAGGGGTGTATCTATCACCAGTCACTATTATTCTCATTCATGTTTTAACTGTCTCTTAAATTTTTAATTCTATAACCTCCATAACATGCTCATTCTATTGTGCACTGTGTAAATAAATATGGCAAAGACAAATGTTTCATTTATTATTGTCTCTTTCAATATATTTATCTTTGATAAATAATTGTCTCAAAATTTCTAAACTGAGTACAAAAATGTTAGAACGGTTTAATATTGTTTTATGAATGTCTTATCTAATAAACAGCTTTGTTAATTGAAATTTCTTTGCAAGAATTCCTTTGATTGAATGCTATGGTTGTCAAAAAATAAGCTTTACATTAAATGTACTTAAAAAAATTGAATAATAAAACAAATCTTAACAGTTTTTTCTGCAGTTTAGTTGTATTCTTTCCTTGTATACATAAAATATTGAGCTGCATTCATTTCGTATTTCAGCAGCCTTATCTCTGTTAATGTGCAGCATTAAATTACTAATTAATAAAATTGCCGTTTGTTTTTTTTACTCAGTAGCAAACATAGTAAATTAAACATCAAATTGCATTTCGTAGCGTAGTTATTGTATTTCTATTTTATATATTTAATAATACTTTATGTTTTATTGTATTTTATTATATATTTTCATTTCACATTTCATTATGTTTTTATTTTATGTTCCATTATTTTTTTTTTTACATTTTATATTCCATTTTTATTTCATGGGTCCAATTATGGACACAATGCATATATATATATAATGCCATGCTGTAGCTTAATGCTTATCAACCATTGTTAACATTAAAAAATCTTAGGAACTAAGTTGGGGAAAATGGGGTAAGACCGGTCAGCTAAGATTTGAAAGCCTGTTAGAGCTAAATTGTTCAACAGAGAAACTGTCAGATATGGCGCATAATATCAGTCTTGAAAAAGCTACAGATGCACCACATTTTTATAATAGATTTTTTTTTCTAAAGAAAATTAAATCACCAGATTTTATCCCACAAACTCTTGGAAACTCTTTAAACTCTTTGGAAAGTTTAGAAGTACTAGAATTTCAGTAAAAAGTAGCAAACATTTTTATTTTTTAAGATAATTTAAGAATAGCATTTATGAAACTCTCATGTGAAATAACTATCTTCTTCCTCTGCTCCACTGCATCCTTCGTGTGCC